>NC_041339.1:1673891-1838891 GCF_004354835.1 Perca flavescens
GAGTCTTAAAATGTTCAGGCTCAGCAATGGAATTCAACAGAAAGTTTCCCACACTGCACTGCTTAGTCCCCTGGCTGGTTCTCTGAGCTAAGCGCCTCGTCTAGTCCCTCAGAATCCAGAAAAGCTTTGGGAGTTTTTTTTTCTCTTCTCTCCCAAGCTAACAGAGTGGCAGCCATGACGATAACAGAACTGACTGCATAGTATAAAACAATAGATATGACATGCCACTCTGACTTGGGATGGAACCATACGGCAGCCATCTTACCTGGGTCAAGTTTTAGACTTTGTCTTTGGTCATTGGAACCTATGGTGAAAGAGGCTCATGTTGTCATTTCTGTACCAGTATATTAATACTGTTTTTTATTCAAAGTAATGAGCCTAAGAAAACTGTACTTGAATTTTGAATACTATAGCTCCATGAGAACAAATCATGCGTTCAATCATGATGATCTCATAATTATACATATATATATATATATATATATATAAAGCGACGCAAGCCTCCCTGGTCTCTTTGGTCCTTTTTGGTAAAGCAATAGGTGCTGCACAGCTGCTAATATAGTTGCTGCCCATAGGTGACACCTGTAAACAAAACCCAGGTAAGATGGCGGACGGTCATTAGTTATGCCGTCATGTCTCATCTATTGTTTTATATCTATGGTTGACTGCATCTATGTTGCTCTGAGCTGGAGGCACAGGAGGAGGGCAAACGATAATGGAAATGCAGGAAGAAGAATTGTCACCATTTCTGTTTTTAATCTATAAGGGAAGGCACTTTAACCTTGCTGTTGCAATAAGCATGTGGAGCTTTCTTTGAAACAGAGTAACAAGAGCCTGCTGGAATACTTGGAACACTGATTCCAAAATGTGTCACGTCTACGTGCTAATCTGCACCCTGTCCTTAAGACTGAACCCCCTCTGGGAAACAGTCGTGTCAGGAGGGGATGTCCTCGGACAACCCCGATTAAGGTCACAGCAGGCTGATCATTGAGCCATCTGGCACCGGGGCCGAGCTTTCATACTATCAGGGGATTCAAAATAGTCCAAAATAAATGGGGCTGCATGTGCAGGAAGTGGTCAGATGCTACCTGCTTGGTGCGTATTGTGGACTCCGCAGAGAGGTTGTTGTAGGTGTAGTGAGCCTGCGTGATGCCACAGAACAGCACGGCCACGACGCCTGTGAGAGAGAGAGACAGACAGACAGACAGACAGACAGACAGACACACACACACCCCTTAATCAACGACTTAAACACAGTGCACTGAACAGCGTGGGCTGTATCATTTGAATATACAATTGACAATTCACATATTTAGAAACATCAGAGCCAAAGATAAGCTTCTCAGTCCTCTTGTTGCTTTGACTGTGTATTATAACATCTGTTGATTTCATCTGCTGCACATCTGCTACTTAAGTCTCTGTCACATGTCGTTTGCGTAACAGACAGATTCAGTTCTCTAAGGATGGTTTACCAGCACTTAGTTTAAACTGCTTATAATTAAGTTATTCAGCATAAGCAACAGCTTGGAATTACACACACACACACACACACACACACACACACACACACACACACACACACACACACACACACACACACACACACACACACACACACACACACACACACACACACACACACACACACACACACACACACACACACACACACACACACACACACACACACACACACACACACACACACACACACACACACACACCTCAAGGTTCTTTTGAAATACCAGGTTTTCTTTCATTTTACATAAGGGCCGGTTTACTGTTCACGGGAAGAACTACTTCTGTGTCATAAACTGGTATGGCATTCAAAAGATGAGGGCATTTAACAGGCCGAGAAAAGATGAAAATTAGTTGCTTTGTGTTGAAAAGCAGGATCCAGTGTTTTTAGAGCTTGACCCTGACTACGGACAAAAAGTAAGCTTATGTCGGCCTCTGCTGCTTCAATTTTGACTAATCTTTTCTTAATCTGTCTCTTGAAAGTCTTCCAATTTACAAAACTAAATCACTGGCATACCCATTTAATGTTCTGTCTTAGGGAAAAAAAGGTCCACAAACTGACAATTAATACTACTATAAATTCAAAAGAAGTTTAATAAAAGTAATGGAATAGCTGGAGAAAAAAAAAAATTCACTTTTTTCCCCGCATTTCTTCCCAATATATCACTATTTGGATATGGACGTATTGTTTTTTTGCACCCGAATAGTCACTTTAAGGTCCTTGTAAGTCAAAAGCAATCAGACTTGCTCTTTTAGATTGACGAATTTCCAGAATCTAAAGCAGGTACAATTGTTTTTTACTTAGCATTTTCTAGATATAGACCACTGAGAATCTTCACAATATTTGATTAATTTAAATGCAGGGTTGGTAACTATTTCCAATATACACTTTTTTATATATTATTTGAAATGGTCTTTAGACCCTGACAGCAATAACACAATACCTTATTGGCTCTGAAGTTTTTTAATATTACCAACCCTGCCTTTAAGTCAGATAGAAGTCTGAAATCTTTTCAGCATCCTGACCACAGCTGTGTAGTGCCTACTTCCCAAATTGGAACCACTTCCTTCAAAGGAGCGCCCTGAACACAGCTCACCTGTGAAGCCACAGGCTTCGGCTAGCAGGAAGGTGCTCCAAGACATGAGGAAGAAGAGGGCTGTCTCCAGCAACGGGAAACAGTGCAGCTTGGTGAACTTGGTGACGTGGAAGTCGAGTTAAAGACGCAAACACTTTTTTGAATCCTATAACACACCTGTTGCATGAAACTCGAATCAATCCGGAAATCTAGACTTTCTATGTATGTATGTATGTACGTACGTATGTATTATTACTTCAAAGTAGGTATCAGAGAAGGATATGAGAGCGGTTACGACTCCTGTGGCTGCACCCATCACAAAGGAGCCGCTGAAAATGCCCAGGAAAACCCCCACTGACTTGAAGAAGGCTGAGGCATCAAACATGTGTGTGTTTGCTCCACTGGGCTGGTAGGCCACAATAGACCTGAAATACAAAAACAAAGAGACATGGCGTGGCAGGTATTTTCAGTATGTGTCATAAATATACCAATTTGCCAACAATGTCTTGAATTGATTCACACATACATCTCATTTTGGCTTTTTTTTGGAAAATACAGTATATGCCAATTTGTTTGCATTTCTACCAAAATGGAATACAAGAATTGTTCCTAAAACAAATCTAATATTAGGTGATTTGTAATCTTCCAGTAGAGGGAGGCAGAGTGCTGTCTGTCTGTCTGTCTGTCACAAAGGATCAGTGATGCAAAGCGTTGCTGCTCTGTCTCACACTTTAGTGTTGAATTTCAACATCAGAAGGGAAAAGGAGTTAAGAAACCATGCAGGTAGAAACCTTTACCTGGAGTACGAGGAAGAAAAATGTTTAGTTTCCCAGATGTAGGTTTGAGAAGGCAGAAATTTGACTTACGAGGAAAGTACAATGGCCACTGCATCATTCATAACACTTTCTCCAAACAGCAGAGCGTACAGATCCCCATCTGCGTGGAGCTCATTGAAGATGGCCAACACAGTCACTACACACAGCGATGAAAGATAGGAAAAGCATTCAAAAATCATCTTAGTTTATGTCAGGGCTGTGCAATTAATACAATTTTGATAGCGATTTCAATTTCAGCCCCTAATGATCACAAAAACAATGTAATAATGAAAACAATTATTTTGCACATTACGTTTTGCAAGTAACCTCTTATTTTGTGGGGTGCCCGGGTTTGATTCCAACCTGTGGCCCTTTGCTGCATGTCTTCCCCCTCTCTGTACCCTCTTTGCCGTCTACAGTTGTCCTATCAATTAAAAGGCATTAAAGCCCAAATCAGAAATCAGAAGGCCTAAAAAATGCCCCAAAAGTAAAATAATCTTTGACATGAAAGGGGAGAGAGAGGGGGAATGACATGCAGCAAAGGGCCGCAGGTCAGAACCGAACCCGTGGCCGCTGCGGTTAGGACTGAGCCTCTGAATTTGAGGGCGCGTTCTACCAGGTGAGCTACCCAGGTAGCCTGAATATTTTTTTTATATTATTTATTTTAAGGGGAATTAGTTCAAATGGGAAAATATTTTGTTGATTTGTTTAACTGTTTCACTGTTTCATTTAAGTCCAATAAATGAAACAGCTTTCCAAAAGTCAATGAGCAATCTTGTTAAATAATGTGATTTCAATATTGACCACATTTTTTCCATAATTGAGCAGCCCTAATTTATAGCATATATTTACAACCATAAACTGCAACATATGGCTGTGTGGCAGCATGTGTCCTACCTGGATCTGTGGCCGAGATGATGGCACCAAAGAAAAGGCAGTCGGTGTAGTAGAACTTGTCAGTTAGCTGTCCGACCACTTGCATCAGTTTGACCACACCGTACATCAGATTCCTGAAGACGAATGTCCAGGTGAGAGGAGAACATTAAGGATCAAACAGTAAACAACAGCAGGAGTTAGGCCTGTAACAATTATTACATAATCGCCGTTTAATTGCTAACATTAGCCAAAGTCTTAAGGGGTATGACTGGTAATTGTTGATTTTGTTTAGATATGCCAAATTGTAATTATATAAGTGATTATTGGTCGGACTATATATTTTTAGGATTATTTTAATTGTTGGCCCTTGACCCCATATGTTTACTTCATTAGGCTGTGTATTTGTGTTATTACATTATCTGGATCACATAACAGTGATATATAATCAAAAGATGTATCCTGGAATCCATTCAAAACTTTAATTTGTTTTAAAAAGTAATATAAAAAATAATAATTTTATATATATAATTTTTTTTGACTGAAAGAGACAATTATATAGTTAATCGCAATTATTTCTGAGACACTTAATTGTGCAGCAAAATTTGGAATTGTTACAGCTTTAGCAGGATTTGATCATTAAGTTCCTGACATCTCATAAAACTCACCCAATAACAAAACATGAGATGGCAGTCCCAAGAAACGCATAGGTTATGATGGAGCCCAGATTCCTGAAGAAGTGTCTCTGGAAAAAGGAGAATAAGATAGGGAAAGGGAAAAGCACATGTGATTTACAAGTTTAACAAAAGCAGGTACAAAGTTAGTATTACAAAAGTATTACACACTGAACTTATTTAACTTTCCTTATATAAGACAAATTTCTTTCAACACTTTCAACAAACGCTTCAGGTCAGCAACGGTAACTCCCAGTCAAACAAGGCTAGAAACACAAACCCATGTTCAGCTGTTTGACTTTGTTAGGAAAGCGAGGAAGAATCAATAGTGTGTAATTATGTTCAGGATGTACATGACAGCTCCCTGCCTGTGGCAGCACGGTTAGATGACACACAGCTAATTATGCCAACATTTGCACATCAGTTACAACCCGGTGGGTTTCGCTACAGTGATCTAAAGCAGATGATTAACTAAATCAACACATTTACTACCAAAGAGGCACACAAACGGAGCCATGCACAGCAACTTTCTCTCTCTAAAGCTAACTCCCACTACAACAGATGATTTAAAAAAAACAGGCTTTCCTTTCCTAGGCTTCCTCTTTCCTCTTGCCAGTTATTTGACTCAGCAAATTCCATCTCGAAACACAATTTCCCTAGAAAAAGCCTGTCAATATATACTTTTGCAGTATAAACTGTCACGGAAAGATTCTAGAACACTGGAAATTGAACACCTTTGTCTTGGAGACTGCTGGTTGGACAAAACAAGCCATTTGATGTCATCTTTGACATTTTGGTATATTTTAAAAAGGTACTAATAGATTCATTTATTTGTAATGGCATTAGTCATTTGCTGCAGCCTTACGGTACATATACACTCATCGACCACTTTATTGCTAGTACCGGGTTGGAACCCCTTTTGCCTTCAGAACTGCTTTAATTCTTCACAGCATAGAATCAATAAGTTGCAGGAAACATTGCTCAAAGATTTTGGTCCATATTTACATGATAGCGTCACGCAGTTGCAGCAGATTTGTCGGCTGCACATCCATGATGCAAATTTCCCGCTCCACCACATCTCAAAGGTGCTCTATTGGATTGAGATCTGGTGACTGTGGAGGCCATTTGAGTTCAGTGAACTCTTTGTCACGTTCAAGAATCCGGTTGGAGATGATTTGAGATTTTTGGCACATTTCTGCCGGAAGTAGCCTTTAGAAGATGGGTACATTGTGGTCATAAAGGGATTAGTCTTGCTTTGCCAGACCCTCCTCCAAAGCCTTTGAGAAAATGAAAACTCAGATGGGCCAATCCGGAATCTTCCCATTATGACGTCATAAGGGGGAAAGGTTACCTCCCCTTTCTCTGCTTTGCCTGCCCAGAGAATTTGGCCCACCCATGAGAGAGAGAGAGACATCATGGCTTGCAAACACCACTAAAAACTAAAAAAACACTTTGGGATGTAGTGAAACGGGAGCTTCGTGCCCTGGATGTGCATCCCACAAATCTCCATCAACTACAAGATGCTATCCTATCAATATGGGCCAACATATCTAAAGAATGCTTCCAGCACCTTGTTGAATTAAGGCAGTTCTGAAGGAGAAAGGGGGTCAAACACGGTATTAGTAGGGTGTTCCTAATAATCCTTTAGGTGAGTATGTATGTATGTATGTATGTATGTATGTATGTATGTATGTATGTATATAAAAAATTGGATAAGGCTGAGAAACGCCCTCACTATAACAACATAGATCAGATGTCACCAGCAGATGCAAGCACATTTCACTCTTATTATTTCAATGATTGGGGCACTAAAGCACCTGTACTGGAGATCTACAGTACAAGTTGTACTGTACAACCCACAATCTCATACATAAAAAAGTACCACCTGCTGTAGTTCACACACTGTAAATATGGTGATGAATTAAAAATTAAAAAGCACAAAGCCATCCCAAGAATTCCCCAATTACAACAAAGCTGTTGCACTTTAACAATCAAAAGCAGAAGCTGTTCGTGTTGTCAGCGTCAGCCGTTTTTATTTGCCAGTGCAAAAGCCAGAGAGGAAATGAAAGACATCTGCTCTGGACTTCCCCTCAATAGAGCCACTTATGTTCAATAACCACTGAACGCTCTCTGTGTGGACTATGAGGTTTATTCTTAGCTTACCATCTGTCCAATGAGACAGCAGTTTGTGGTTAGCAGATATGCCCACCTATGATGCACCTCACCTTCTTTAGACTGTACCCAGCATGGAAAATAATTGGAGGCAGCAATATGTTGAAGAATACTTCAGGGTCAAATGTCACCTGGAAAAGATGAGAAATCAAACGAGTTAACAGGGTAAATCTGGCAAAATAAGGACTGAGGATCTTTGTTTCTTTCTGACTGTTACCTTGCGCAGCATATCATTCTGCTCCACATTGTGAATCTCTCTGGAGTTGATTTCGCCTTTGAGGGTGTACTCAAAGAACTTGCCGCTGACATTAAGCAGCAGGGTGCTGACAGGTCCTTCCTTCAGCGAGCAGCTCGGGGGTGTCTTGTTGTGGTAGCTGGTGGCAGGGATGCCATACCGCAGAATCACACCTACCAGCAAACCTTAGGGAATCAGAGTAGAGAATCTTAAGTGAGACAAAAAATGTTCATTAAATATATGGCTTTAGACTCATGGGTATAGCCTCAGCTAATGCATGTGATAAATAACCTAAAATAAGAAGTGTGCAATTAATGACATTTTGGTTGCGATTTTGGCTCCTAACGAGCACAAAAACAATGTAATCGAGAAAAACAATTATTTTTCATTTTGCAAGTAAACTCTTATATTGTGTTATGTTCTGAAGGGGAATTCAAAAAGTTAAACGGGAAAGCAGTATTAAGGGAAATTTCAAAGTTCAAGGTGTTTTCACTGTTGATTTAACCGTTTCACTGTTTTAAACCACTTTTTCACTGTTTAAAATAAGTGTGATTGTGATTTATTTGCATAATCTAGCAGCCCTACCTAAAATGACACAAGCAGACGCCACCAAAATAATACTCATCCAGTCAATTGCTCAACGTTAGATCATTTCCCAGGTGCGTCTGCTTTACAAGCCCCCGGGATCAGGCAGTGACACACCGAGAGCAGCAGAGCAGAGGACGAAAAATGGGGAGATGGTAAGCAGAAGCTTGTGGGGAGAGCTAAAGCCAGGAAGAAAGGAACGAGGCAGGCAGTTAGAGGACATAAATCCTCTGATCAGACAGCAGTTATCTGCAAGAGACAAGGCAAAGCAAAGCTGCCAGCACTGTGCTCACTTCCTACCAGAGGAGCTTAACCTCGTACATCACACTCTGGCTTCGGCCTAACCCACAGACACATATACAGACACAGAAACACAAAAATAGGGTAGACGTTGAGGGATTCTTGAAAATGAAACCGCCCGTCTCAATTTCTTGCCAAAAATACTCAAAAATAGGTCACAAAGTTTGGGTTATTTCCAGCTGCTATAGTGGGAGATTTGTATTTATTATTTTAACTAGGAAGTACCATAAAAGGTAGTCTAGGTAACTGATCTCATCCTGGATGACGGGTGCGCCATCTGCCCATCCTCTGAGTGTAATCCTGGACTCCACCTTCTCTTTCTACACTCACATCAAATCCATCACCAAATCAGCCTTTTTCATCTCAAAAACATCTCCAGACTCTGGCCATCACTCTCTGACTCCGTGACAGAAACCCTCATTCATGCTCTCATAACCTCCCGTTTGGACTACTGCAATGGAGTCCTGTCTGGGGTCCCCAGCAAAACCCTAGACAGGCTCCAGTATGTCCAAAACTCTGCCGCCAGGGTCCTCACCCACATCAAGACCTGGCAGCACATCACCCCAACCCTCATTCATCGTCACTGGCTCCCAATTAAATCCCGTATCACAAAATCCTCCTTCTCACCTACAAATCCCTCCATGCCCTGGTCCCACAGTACCACTCCGACCTCCTCCATCCTCCCCAAAACCTGCAGTCCTCAGACGCTGGTCTGCTCTCCGTTCCCCACACCAGACTCTGTACCTTCAGAGACAGAGCCTTTAGTGTTGCAGGACCATCCCTCTGGAACACCCTCCCAGCAGATATCCAAAATGCTACATCCCTGGACATTTTTAAAAAACTCCTGAAACACCACCTGTTTACCACAGCCTACAACCTCCTTTAGCTTAGCCACAGTAATTCTGTAAAGTGTCCTTGGAATTCTTAAAAAGCGCTATATAAATACAAGTTGTTATTATTATTATTATTATTATTATTATTATTATTATTATTATTATTTTTCCTTGACTTTCCACTTCCGGGATTGCTCCGTTGCCTTGGGCTTCCTTTGTATTGGGGTTCTAACCTCCGGTGGATTCATGAGGACTATGGTTAACTGCTCCTCAGATTTCTGCAGGGTAAATCCAGACAGCTAGCTAGACTATCTGTCCAATCTGAGTTTTCTGTTCTACGACTAAAACTACTTTTGAACGTTCACACGTTCCACCAAAACAAGTTCCTTCCCGAGGCTATTTGGCAGCGGCACAGCAGCTTTTCGCCTGTGCTTAGCACCGCTCAAGATGATTGTGATTGGTTTAAAGACATAAACCATAGCACGTTTTTCATCCATCCCCGGATGCTATGTGGAGTAGCCAGACCCTCCTCCAGCGCGCTTTGGAGGAGAGTCTGGCAAAGCAAGACTACATAAAAGGTAAATGAGCATTTAATAGGATGCCTATCCTGCATGTTCTTCCTTTAAATTGATACCAAAACCATATTTCAACATATTCTGAATCACTAATTTGTCTTGATTGCCATGCCACAACAACCAACTAAATATACCAACTGCAAACACAAGGTTTCCTGTAGCGTTTGCTCTTTATATAGCAAATCAATATTGGGACAAGGTTTCCACTTGCCAGCACTTTTATACCAGTGATAGTCCAAAAAACACAGTGTGCTCTAACACAATGTCAATTTTAACTTAATTATATCAAACTGAGTTAACCAAAATAACATTTCTAAAAGGATGGGAGTTTTAACCACTCAACAGAGATAATAATATACGTTTAATATACTAATTCCACATGTGTATTAATGTGTATAACACATAATGTATGTGCGCATAAGCCCTACACCTGGAGTAAAACGATGTTCCCACCTCTGGAAATAGTAGCCTAAATCTTTTCTGCAATATTCCGTTTTTGACTTTACTGCCAGGACATGGTCTACATTTGTGAAGCTGCAAACTGAAAGTAGCTACAAAGGCAGCTTACCTTGAAAACCAACAACAGTTATCTTTTTAAGCATAAAAAAAAAAAAAAATCAAAGTCTATCTTCTTCATGTGACATCTGTGGTTAATAAGTGACATTTGTAGCACTGACTGACTGAGATCATTCTGATAAACTATGCTGAAAAAAATAAATACAGATGTGGTTCTGAGACATTATTACTGAAATAGTTCAGTTCAGCATTACTCGGCAGACATTGCGACAGTAATCGCGGACTCTGGTCATGTTATTGCATCATGTAGTCAGATGATAAAAGACAGACTTTGTTTTTCTTTGTATCTGCCACCCTTCTGCTGCCAGTTAAGTAGACTGACCACTGCTTAGGCTATGTAGCATTGTAGTCTATTCAGTGAACATTCTGCGCTCATATGGATGAATGAAAACAAAAAACTCACTGCCACAGAAATAGACCTACATGCAGACCCCAGATGATGACTATGATTACCGAATTCCCCCACTGGGGATCAATAAAGTAGACTGATGAATGTGATAAACTTTTGTTACCTTTAATTTTGTAGCCTTTTACAACCAAAGACCAAGGAAATCTTTTATTTTTAAATGCATGATGATGTTGGTTAGATATACAGTAGTATTGTATCATAGCATTTTGAGCAGCCAATTAATGTGGAGAGGGAGTATATGCAAAACATGTCTTTTATATATTTTTCCTTTCATATCATTTCTTTTCCCCATTGTCCTGTTAATTTCTTTGAAAGCTTGAGGATGTATCAAATATTTTAAATAAAAAAACATAGTGGTTGTATTAGGCATTTCAAGAGGATACCCTAACAACAAAAACAACAACAACAACAACAACAACACTTGCATAAGATATTGTATATCTTATTGGTATAATAGGAGATAAAACAATAGGATATAGGCCTAGTATGAACGCTGTAATCTAATGTATTAGCCTACACTTCAGATATGGCAGGCTACGGATTCCCAGTCAGTCAGTGATTATGCTGCACATGCAGTAGCCAGCCTAGTGGAGAGAAGACGAGGCTGAGCAACCGACAGACAGCACCTTCTAGAAATTAGCACTGGCCCAGACAATTAGTAGCAGTGTGAGCTGGTGGAAATGCGGAGGCGCCTCGGTGCATCTGTTCAGCTTTAAACCATCTCTGAACCTTCAGCTAGGCTCTATCTGCTCGCCGTATAGGCTACAACCACCAGGGAGACTGACTAATCATGCAGAGCCTGCGGGAAGGTGGTCGTGGTGGTAGGCTAGTTGTGAAGGAGAGAGTGTACGTGTTTGTGTATTCAACATATGAGCCTCACCGTAAATCATTGCCAGTCCGGTTTCGTGAAGGAAACGGACCCGTCTGTGCTTAAAGAGCCATATGGTGAGAATCGTTAAGGTCAGCAGTAAAATGAATGTCAGCAAATTAACGCTGTCCTGTCGGTGACTTTCCTCAGCCTCCTTCTCGGTGGTAAGTTCTTCCATTCCGCCATCCTCCGCCTTCAGTCCTGACACCGCGCTCACGAATATCCAAACGACGGGCATCATGGTGTCCAGTGCGGCGAAGGCTCCGCTCCGCTTCGGTTGTCGGACAGCGTCCATGGTGCAGGATGATGCTGCTGCTGCTGCTGCTGCTGACAGCACACCGCCTCTATGCCATGTCACTGCTGGAAGGTAGTGTTCGCACAGCTGAGCCGACTGGGAGTACAATCCAGTGTTGGTGGTGGACCGTAGACTGGCGAGTTCAACCTTTTAAAGGTACACTGCACGATGTGAAAAGTGGAGGAAGCAGCTCCGGAGACTGCGCTGCCCTTGTGGAGGAGACCAAATCACAGCCTCAAAGTCGACCGATTTCAAGCTGCTAAGTCATTGTTTTGAGACTTTTTAAATTTTTTATAATCAAAGTTTTTATTTGTTTTTCCATGTGAGAAACACACCACATTTAACAACATAACATCACTAAACACACACTAGGCTATACAGCAAGCTGGGCAAGAAAGACAGAAAAACAACAAAAATGTACAATTAAAACACATACACATAAATAATAAGTAAAATAGGAACACAAAAATAAATAAGGGGGTTGGCTGAGATCGAATTAGGCTTGATAAATATATTAATTATGGGGCACTAGTCAGTTCAAATTGAATAAAATGCAGGAAATGAGACCACTCCTGGTAGAATTTACCCCTTCCATCATTCAGTCTTGCAATAAGATCTTCAAATGAGGCTGTGTCTGTCATTAACTTCAGCCAGTCTGTAAAACTAGGCCTTACTTGGCTTCTCCAGTGTCTAAGAATGGTTCGTACTGCAGTGATAAACCCAGCTAGTGAAATCTCTGGTGGCAAAAGGGACCTATCTCCAAGTAGACACAGCTGGCAATGGTGTGGCTAACCAATCTGCAATAGTTTTAAAGATTTGTTTCCAAAAAGGAAAGACCAGGGGGGAATGTTCTGAGACTTTGATAAATTTGCAGTTCAGTGCTTGGTCAGCTTCAAAACAGGAAACTCACATGAGCTGTGCGTGGATGTCAAAAGTTCAGGCTGCAAGAAAAGTAGGCTAGATGAAATACCTATTTGGATAATGTGGCCTTGTTAGTGGGGTCATAGGTGGGTTGATACCACAGGGCCACAGCTGTAGGGGGGGCCAAAAGGGAACCAGAGCAATATTTATATTTCTATGACCAAGACTTAAAAGCTGCACTAATCAATATTTCTATATTATCAGTGGATCAAACCCAGGGCCTTCATCAGCCCAGGGGCCCCTGTGGTTAATCCAGCCATGCCTTGTGCTAGCATGTGTGCTGGTTTCACACTGATTTAATGGACTGCTCCTAATATTAACAGTCTATGACTGCTCCACTGCCTTTTTCATGTTATATACTGTATTTTCCCAGTGGGGTTCACTGCAATCAGTACTGCTGTGAGTTAGAAAACCTTGTGGATGAATAAAGAGGATTCATTTCTTCAAATTAATTTAAAACTAACTGACTGACAGGACCAGCTGTTGTTAGGGGGCTATGTTCACAAGACTTCAAGCAACTTACCTCAGCAGTGTGTTTTTTATTCTGTCAGTGGGCTATTTCCTCTTATGTAGGCTATACTGCATGCTATTTAAAATCCATGTGCTCCTTTTAATAGAGCCTTTAATATACACCACCTACTCCACAAGTTCAGCAACATTAGTATTTTGTATTTCGACATTACATAGGTCACCTAATGGTCACGGGGTTACACGGAATGAAAAGGGGATGTACAGAAAGGCCAGGCGTCAGAGCATCTCTTACAGAGGCATGATGTGGGATTACCTATTATTAGAGTGGCCTAGCGGTTTAAATTGCAAGATAATCTGATGTCTGGTTCGACATGGTTACATGTTGCTTGTGGTTGGTTGTGCATGATTGTGTTCTTTTAATCTATAGCCTAGTTAACAATTCAATACTGGATAAACTCTGCAACTATATAAACCTGGCTGATGTAAAAAACTTTTGCATTGTATTGATTTGATTTGGCACTCTTTTGAGTCATTTTATTTAACCCCATGATATTATTGTTGTATATAAGATATTTTACTGGAGCTGGCAAGTCTGTATAAGCAGCTTTTTCTGACAAAGACAACACCCATCGAGATGTAGATAACGGTGCATTCATAGTAGTCTGGTAAATTAACAGCCTTTTTGATTTTACCTGGGTGGTCCTACTCCCTGGCCATTGATGCAGGTAAAGTAAATCTAATCTGAGGCCAGCCTACTTTATTATGAGTGGTTTGCAATGATATTTTGCCACAGAAGAAATACAGAGGAGGAATTAATTTCATCATCTATGAAACGCCATTGTATTTCAATGTAGAAGCTATTATATGATTATGTCCGCTAGATGAAGTAAGGATATTTAAATAAAGTTGGAAATTGTGTATTGTGTGTCTGTGTTTTTATTATAATGTACAATAACACGCATTAAATTGGGCCTATGTTTAAAATTACATTTTTGTACATGTACTCAAACGCCTCATGAGTGCACACCTCTTCTACGTAATCCGTTCACTCTATCCAAGTCTGTGATTGGTTGTTGTAACGCACGGTTCCAATTGGTTGTGAAACGAAGCTGGGGAAACAGGAAGCCCAAAAAAATCGTATCAACTCAAGAGTGCACGTAAGCCTCTGCCTGACTGCCAGTGCCTCACCGTTTATCGTGTTCTCCTAGCTAACGTTACGGTTAGAAACTTGTCTTATCTGGTCGCCACTAAAAGACCAAATGGGGTGCTTCTTTTCGAAAAAATCCAAAAGAAAGTCATCCGAAAAAGATGACCGTACACCGACAACAACGACTGTCGAAACGACGACAAGCAACGCGGTTCCCCTTGGCAACAACAGCGACGAGGCACCGAAGCAGTACAGCTGGGATAAGAGAGAAAAGGTAACGCATAGGACATGTAAAACGTTAAGTAAAGTAATACAATCAAATGACCACTTTACATCATTAAACCAACGTTATATGTGTTAAGTCGCTTCCAGGTAACGTTAGCTAACGTAACGTTACTGTACAATTTCCCAAGAGGTGCTGTTAGCTACTTTTACACCTTTTTTTAAAGCGTTTGTGTAACTTATCAAAACGTAAATCGTTAGCTGCTCTTTACGATGTGTCTACGGGTGTTAGTGACCCTGTTGTACCAACCAGTAAAGTTAGCTACCTTATGTCGATATTTGTATTTCTAACCTAAGTGCTACAGCTGCGAAGGGAAACGAACAGTGTTTAGTTACGCCTGAGATTAATTGCGCAGCAGCATTTTTTTTTTTTTTTTTAAATCGCGTTACCCAATTCTCCAAATATTACATGTTAACTGTTGCTTAACTAACGTTAGCAAGGGCATGCATGTAACGCTCATTATATGTTGACACTTGAGTTTTAGGCTCAAAGCCTCGCCCTCGCCTCCATGTATCCAGCGTTATCTCATTATCGGATTACAATACACTGAAGTAGGCTTCCGATTCGCAGCTTCCGAGTAGGAAAACATAATTTACATTGCTGAGTGACTGATCCTCCGTTCTTTGAACTTCTTATGTATTGAAAGCGTGTTAGACATTAAGGTAAATTATTAATGATGTCTAAAACACACTTTTAGATTTGTGAAAGCTTTATTGTCTTCATGTGAACGCAATAAAGGAGATTTCGCAGTTGTTTCCATTAGACCAGGTCCAGATCCAAAACCACAATACCTAGACTTGTCAAATCTGGACTAAATTATCCCAGAGAGGCTAAAGATTCTTAAAAACACAGTTTCAGATTTGTGAAAACTTTATTCTAATAATTCTACTCTTTGACTAAGTGAATTCTTCCTTTATTGCATTTTCACAAATAGAATAAGGCTTTCACAAATCTGAAACTGTGTTTTTAAGAATACTTAGCCTCTCTGGTATAATTTAGAGGTTTAGTGGTTTTGGATCTGGACCTGGTCCAATGTGGTCTACATTTGAAAAAAACTGTGAAATCTCCCTTTATTGCATCTTTACTCATAAAGACAATAAAGCTTTCACAAATCTAAAAGTGTATTTGTGACATAATTAATAATTTACCTTGGATTACAACATGCTGTAATTCACTGTTCCACAGCTGACCCGCGTTATATGGCTTGTTAGACATTTTAGGCGTTAACTAAGCGGTGGTTCAACTTCCCTTTTGACTCATGGGGTGCTGCACCTTCGGTCTACCAAATAATACACAACATCATGCAGGTTGTGTTGTCCTATAATAGCATAATACCTATCTGCAAGAAGTTATCAAATAACACTCGTGCATGGAAAAGCCAAACACTTGTAGTAGTGTTAGTGAAACATAAAATAAAGTAGATAACATGCACAGTTGGTATTTAGCATGTCTAAAAAAACTCCATGTGCTCTAATGACTCTTACAAAAACGTCAGTATTGTAATTGGATGATGGAGGTGGAAACTTTGAAACTGGTAAAGACTAGTGTAAAATATAGATGTGTTTCACTTTTAGGGGTTAAATTAGGGAATGAATGTCTCTATGGAGTTTAAAAAATGCTTTAAAATCTAAAATAATTAAGGGTTATGAAGTAATTTGATTAAAATGTAAAATTACTAGGATTGTACTCAAGTATTTAGTTTCATTTAGTTTAGTTGGATTTCTAGGTGATTCAGTGGGGGTTATACTTTTTCGGTTAGTAGTATTTGTAGTGGCAAATTTTGGGAATGAATAGTTTCTTTCATGTATGTTAACTGGAATAAAATATTCATCATCATCATCATCAAATATATCCAATACCGGTTTGGTACATCTCTAAATATATTGTTAGAATACTCATCCAGTCACCTTTCTCTTTGCTCAGGTTGATCCCAAAGACTACATGCTGTCAGGGCTCAAAGATGTCACGGTGGGCCGTCTGCCTGGAAAACTGAACGGGCAACAGTTTGTCATCCAGGAGTGTGAGAACTGCAACATCTACGTGTTCGACCACTCAGCAACTATCACTATCGATGACTGTGTCAATTGCCGCATTGTTCTAGGACCTATCAAGGGCAGTGTGTTTTTCAGAGACTGTAAAGACATCAAGTGCGTGGTGGCCTGTCAGCAGTTCCGCACGCGAGACTGTAAAAAGATGGAGGTGTTCCTGTGTTGTGCCACTCAGCCCATCATTGAGTCATCTACGGGTATGAAGTTCGGCTGCTTTCAGTACTTCTACCCCGAGCTGGCCTTCCACTTCAAAGATGCCGGGCTCAGCATATTCAACAACAACTGGAGCAACATCCACGACTTCACGCCGGTGTCAGGAGAGAACAACTGGAGCTTGTTGCCAGAGACTTCATCGGTTCTGGATTATATACCGATCCCAGACCCTGAGTCTGAATTCAAGTCTGTTCGAATCTCCACTGAACCCCAACGCAGCATTGTGCCTTTGACAAAGGGAGGGAGGCGTAAGGACAGTGAAGAGTCCTGCCTCTTTGTTTTCTTCTCAGGAGAATACACCACTGCAAATGCCCGCAAACTGATCGATGAGGTGAGAAATATAAAGAGGACAGGAGTGTGACGAGGTCTAGTGTTGTTTAACACCAATTGTTAAAAAGAGGAAGTTTTTTTTTTTTTAGTATGTGAATGGAAACATGGTGGTGGTAATGTTGTATCAGGGCTTACTCACTGATACCACACTGATAAAGCTTTGTGTGCAGTCAGCCATGCTACATCTAACTGTGCTTTGTAAGGTTACAGAATGAATTGTAAGAAAAGCACTAAACCAGTGTTGACTATCACTGTCTGTCATTGTAAACGAGCAACCAGTGTTCAAAATTAGCACCATCCACCAGCCAAATGCACCCACTAACTAGCCTTTCGGCTGGTGGAAGAAAAGGTTAATTTTGAACCCTGCAAGGAACAGAAGGTTAAAGAATCCTAATTGAGGTTGAATATTGAGGAAATCCTAGTTTAAGGACTAATCCAAAACAAGTAGAGCAATCTGAAGCTGGTTATCGGTCTAATGAAATCAGTTGCATCATAACTGAAGTTAACATTATTGTCATCCAAAAAAGTGGGTTTAAAAATAGCATGTCTTATCAAACCACCCAATCATGTCTTCTAATATACAGTATATGACTTGAAGTTTAAAATGCTGGTTTCTCCTTAACTGAGGCTTTTTTACATCAATGCAAGGTATTGACATATTCCATTAATTAGTAGCTACATATAAATCTTTTTATATGTGTAGTATTCCTTGAGAATTCCTAAAGTTATCTTTTTAAACTTTCTTTTGTTTAGCTGACTATTGAGTCTTAAAAAGCTGTATCTGAAATGCTGAGCCACCATGCTAAGCTGGCTCTGTTGCTACTTAAACATTCCTGTGATGTTTGTGTTGTTGCCAAAATATGTATTACTCTATCACCAAAGCATTGAACTGGATCCACTTGTGGGACAGTAAAGATGTCTTGTTGCAGTCGGACTAATCTTTACAGTTTATCTCCTCTGTGAGGATACATAGAGGATTCTTTAAACACTTGATGCAAACTTTGTTTTTTTATTATATAACTTCTTTCATCGCATTTGCACAGGCAACTGCTAAAGGTTTTGTGCTGATCCAGACGAAGGAAGTGTCAATGCGACCTGAAGATGTGAAGAGAGTGTTTCAGAACAGTGCAGAGGATCTCGTGGAGTGGATCACCAAAGGTAGTGTTCTCTTTCTTTGTTTTGCTGTGGTTGCGCTAAAATATCTGCTTGGCTGTTCAGAAACTGTGTTAGATCTTATCCGACAAAGTAGTTTCATAAGCCTACAGCTTGTTCATACTTGCATTTACATTTGTACATACTACAGCAGAGCAGAGTCCAACAAGCTGTGTCTTAAATTGTCAAAACGGACAAACTAGGTCTGTTTGTATGCTTCCAATATCCATAATGCTATTAATAATGCTATTATATCGAAACATCTCGGTTTCTTTCAGATGCAAATCCAAATACTTGAAAGCAATTTTATTTCCTCTCAGACCACAGTTTGCTATTGCTTTCTGCCTTTTTACAGAAAAAAAGACTTGTTCAACATGCTCACATGATTTTGATTATGAAAACATCGCTGACTGCTAGTTTTCCACCACTGATGTGGTACACGTCGCAGAAATCAACTGAATAATCACACCCCTTTGAAAATTTCAGGCTTCCCATTTCGGTAGAAAGCAGTTTCTGTTTCATAACCAAAGTGTGTGTTAAAATAAAAGGATTTAGGACTGTTGTTGTACTGTATGTGACTTTCATAACTTGCTACTAAAAGGTCCTGTCATTGCCCTCGAGCTGAACGGTGACGAGGTGGTAGGAGCCTGCAAGAACATCGCTAATGAAGTGTTCAGTGGAACCAAGGTACGTAGTGTAGTTGTGGCATGTGTCTTTTCTAGTTAACAGATGAGTTCTCTTTTTGTAACACATTTCCCCCCCCCCACAGGTCTTTGTCTCTGATAACAAAAATACATCCTCTCAAGATGTGGACAGCTTCTTCAACTTTGCTGACATGCAGATGGGCTTGTGATTGATTAAGTATCAAAACAAACTGCTCATCAGACATGGAATCTGATCTTTAAAAACCCCTGCCGTCCACTTGGGGTTGAGTATGAGTAGCGTTTGATTATTGGCCTGTGTTTGCCCTCAGAAATAGGATCGCAATGGAAAATATTAAGGACTGAGTTTGATAAAACAATTCAGTTTGTCAACCATGAGTCTGCAGACTAAAATTTGTCCGCTTATCTTCTAAACACATTAGCTGTAAACCATTAGTGGCAATAGTACTGTGAATATTTATATTTATATGAATGTATTCTGTAATTCTGTTGCTTTTAATCGATTGTAAATGTAGCTCTTTGCTGTAAATGTAAGTCGATAAAATTTAAAGCTTAGTTTTTCTTGGTGGAAAACCCATGTGCACACGAATGCCTGAAGGGAATCATTGTATGTACATAAATCATATTCTTATTTCTTACAAGGATTTATTTGTGTATGTGGATTAGATAATGGATTTGTATATTTGAGACATGGTGTGTAGATGTTAACTACATCTTTAATGATATGTTAGGCCAAAGTTAAATTGTGAAAGTTTGTATCTTACTGTTCATGCAGATGAACTGACCTGTAAACACTTGCTGGGTTTTTGATGTAGGCAACTCATGTGATCATCATCTTTATTTTGTAATACTTGTTTTATACTCGACTGAATGTTTTTGTATGGACACAAATTAATGTTCTATATCATATCCTTTTTCAGTAAAAGTTTTATGTGTGACTTCATTTTGTTATAAGGCTTTTCACACCTGTACTGTTGGAAAAACTAGTCACTATGAACAGCAAACCACTTGGTTTTAAGGTTGTCATTTACAACAAGATTATATGAAGAATTGGCACTAAGGTTAACGGAAACATTCTGTTTCCCCTTTTTAACCCGATCAGCCTGTTCTTATTTTTGTAAAGAGCTACCAAAGGTCGAGGTTGAGCTATTTCCCAATTTTAAACAAGCTGTAAATGGAAATAATCCTTTCTGACTTCATGTATTTTGTGTTGAGCTGGTAAAAAAAGTTCTTTATAATCACTCATCAAGGTAATGACTTATTCTCCTTGGTGTTGTTATAGAAGCAGATGCATAGTTATTAGATTGGTTTCATTTTTTTGAGTGGAAAAACAAATTAATTTCAAGCATTTTTCTGAAGCAGAGTGAATCATGGTTTTTGAATTGGTGAGTTTATTGTGCTGTCTTCCTTAGCGATACACATTTAGCAGCTTTCATTTCAGCTATTTGATTTTCAACTACTTAAACAACATTTTCATCTTCATCATTTGGTTTGGTATTGATTGTACCAGTTGATGGCTATAACAGCTTAACGTCACTCCCCACACTGTTGGGACCTATCAATTATTCATTAATCAGCGATAACATGCAACACATTGCAGTTTTAGTTAAAGCTAAATTTAGCCTGACATAAAACTGTTTTCTACAGTTGCCTTTAAGGAAATATACATGGGGACTTTTGTGATGTACTTTTGTATTTATAAACATTTTGTACTTCAGCATACAGTTTTTGTAGAGCAGTTTGTCTTTATGAATGCACATTTGTCTGTAATTTGTTGTTTCGACACTTAAAATGACACCCTGTCTTTATAAAATGGCAGAGCCACATTAAAAGCCGTAGACTATCTGAAAGAACACTGGTGGTGAGTGGTTATTTAATATCTGTGTTTGTATAATCAGTGTTGAGGACTAATTGTAGACAAATCGAGCGCACCTAGGTTGGAGGGAAAGCGGCGGGATTTAGGACCCGGCGGGAGGCGTGGTACAATAGAGCTGTTGTGCCTGCCGTGGTGGTGAACAGATTGCAACCAACCCTGGAGATTCCCACTGACTGTGGAGGGATACAACATTCCCAAATTTAATCTATAGCTAGAACAAGAGCCTCTGTTTTTATTGGTGAATGTTTTGTCTGGACTCATATGTGGTTGGAATAAAGCGGATAGCAGCGCGTGGACTGAAGGTAAGATGGGAGGAATGTGAACAATATGCTCGTGTGTTCAGTGGGGCTCAATGTGCCAGGATTTGCCCTGGATGGTTTATCCAGGCCACGGGGCCTGCTCTTTTTTAGCTTTCTTCTTTATGCTTCTTTACAACATTAATGTTAGCGACTACTAGTAAACGTATTTTTGACTGTTCCCCGTTTACTACTTTGAATAATGAACCCAGTTGAGCTGTATGAATATTCGTCTTAATGGCTCTAGGAAGTGACATCTTTGCACGATGGTGGCGCCCATGTTTGATATCTCCACAGCCTGCGGTGCAGCCTGCTAGCCGCTGCAGGCCTGCCTGTGTTTGGCGCCAACAACGCTCTTTGGGCAGGGCAGGCACTTGGTTGTTACTGTTTTATTTTTCTAAAAGCCCACAGTCTATTTGTAGCTCAGTCTACTCACAGTTAGCACCCAAACATAAGTACATTTACAATGCAATATGCGAGGAAATAAATGTAAACAATGCGGAATTTAGTCATTGTTTCCTGTTCCCCAGAAACCTTACAGTATGATGTCATATCCGTGCACATTCATACCCTGCAGCCCTCCGCAGGTTCATACACTGTATGTATGTATATATGTATGTATGTATGTATGTATGTGGGTAGGTAGCATTAAATTGGCTTTATATTTTTTCTCGTTATGCTGACCTCTGGTGACTGACTCTAGTCTAGGCCATATCCTTTAGTGGAGCAGGAGTTGTCTGTTCACACCCTGTAATGTATCCACATTAACATTCGCAGCAGTATTAGTCAGTGTCAGCTTGTGGGGTATACGTGCAGTTTAGTGTTCCAAATTCCCTGTGGTAGATTCTGTGTGCAGTTTAGTGTCCCAAATTCCCCATACAATGTCCTTAATTATGAACCTGCTAAACCACCTGTTTAACAGGTGTTTGGGTTAGGGTTAGGGCAACCTGTATCAAATAAATAACCCTCATCATTTGGGACACTAAACTGCACGTATACCGGCTTGTTGTGGTCTATTTTCTGTCTGCAGCAACACTGTCTGTTAACCTTTCATGCAGTTCTCTCCCACAACACTACTTGTTGGATGTAGTAGATGGTAAATCATCCCACACTCACTTTTTCCATGTTTGCAGTCTGACAAAAACTTCCCACCCTCCTCTCATTGTGCAAAATGCCAAACAGTATCCTATTGAAGAGAGTACTATAATAATACTATGCATACGTTTTCATTATCGATTCTTTTTTTTAGTTTAGGCACATCTTCCAACAGTCCAAAACCAAAGATATTTAGTTTATAATTAGTGCTGGGCAATATATTTATTGTATTGATATATGGGGCTGGATATTGTCTTAAATTTTGGATATGTATGATATAAGTGTTGTCTTTTCCTGGTTTTAAAGGCTGCATTACAGTAAACAGATGTCATTTTCTGAACTTACCAGACTTACTAGCTATTTTATTAATTGCCTTTTATTAAAGGTGGAAATGCCCAAAAAATGATCTTAAAAATAATAATAGCCAACCCTACAATATCGCCGCAATATTGACATTGATGTATTTGGTCAAAAATGTGCTAAAAATATAATTTATAATTGTATAAAACGGAGAAAAGTACCAAGTCCACACATTTGACATGCTGGAACCAGTACATTTCTGGCATTTGTGCTTTTAAATTAATTGATAATCTAAAGAGCTGCCAATTAATTTTCTGTCAGTCAACTGCCTAATCGCTTCATTGCTAGAGTACTTTAAAGGCATACAAAGAATGAGAAAAGAAAGTCATGCATTTTTATATAGAACTGACAACACTGAATGGAAACACAGGGATTATAGTAACAATATATGTTTATCTTGATCCAGTTAGAATTGGAGCTTTATCTTTTAACAGACCAAACACATTTCATATATTCATATTATTCATAATTTATCCTCTGTTTATACATCACTCTTTAGTAACTGAACGCACAAAGTTAGCTGCGTTCAGAGATGGAAACACTCGTGTCAGTAACAGATGCCAGGCGTTTTGAGTGGAGCTGCAACAGGCTCTGCTGCTCTGCTGTGGAGGTGAAGACAGCACACTGTGGTGTGTTTGTGTTGTGAGATTTTAACTTTAAAACAGTTAGTCAAGAAACATCCTGGAGTGACTGATGATGGACAAATTGTGATATAAAAGTTTCATTGTGATTTACTGAGGTGTTAGACAAGGTTTGCATGGATCCAACCCATCCACTGTCAGTGGTGTTCAAGCCGCTCCCTTTCTGGTCATAGATATACATACCCTAACGCCAGAACCAACCGAGCAAAAAACTCATTCATTCCCATGGCAATAACTCAATTAAATAAGTTGTGGGGAGGGGTATGACTGGAGGAGGAATATATGTGAAGTAATGTGCAGTAGTTTAATTTATTTATGACATTAGGCCTGTTAGGGAATTGCAACATACTCCTTTTTACTGTATTATATTTATTGATGTGTGCATGTTATGTGTTAGATAAATAGTGCTGTAGATGTCTGGTTCAATGTTTGTCTTGTGGATTATGAGTCAATATGCCTGTACTGTACAACAAATGTCCTCTCTGGGACATTCAAGTTTTCTAAGTCTAAGTTATTGTGATCACACTGAATTATGTCTTTGACCCCAGTTTGGACATTGTAACTACTACCAAACTGCCTGTGCCATTTTTCAGGCAGTTGGCATTAGTGTATTTTTCTTACACTATAGTACAGAGGGGAACTGGCTTGATGCTTTTCCCCCTACTACCCCTCCTGCCCTCATGGGGAATGTGAGGCATGTCCTGTCTGTTGAAACAGCGTACTGTATTTGCAGCTACTCTGGCTTTGAGTCCCTCAGTATTTTAAAACCTTTTAATGAGCCGTCCCAGTAGTTCGGTAGGCTAAAGGCACACACACTGTGAACCTGTAGTGTCTGCCTGCTCTGTTTCCCTTCACTTTAAACTGTCAAAAATGTTAAAGCAAATGCAAAAACAAAATCAGAAAAATTAGGAGCTTTTCATATTGCACTAATGCCAAACAATAATTCTGTCTGCTAAATAATGTTTTTATAATTATTTACCGATACCATTACAAGAGTAGGTCAATATACTGGTCCTGGATATTGCACAGTAATGTCTCTGGCCAGCCATAATATTTAGCAAAAGCAGACCCAACTACATTTTTTTTTTTTTTTTTTTTTTTAAAACACCTTTTTATATTTTGCTTGTTGGGTTGAAGTGGTTAAGAGTTTCTCAGAGGAATCTACTAACATGCTTTTTGTTTTGAAATGTATGTTGAGGAACCATCTTCTGAGTGCACACTGTTGCTTTATAGCTCACTGGTCCAGTGAAAAAGATCTTTCAAAAGTTGCATGCATACACACTCTTAATTCCCTAATTTGCACGTTTTCTCTGTGTGTTCTGTCCTCTTCCTCAGGATGTTACAGGATGAAACGTCTCAGGTCCTCAAGCAGCAGCGACAGTTCTGACAATGAGAGTGAGTCATCTGTCTAGAGGACCCCATACCATAAAATCAGGGCTATTAAATCCCCCTGCTGCTCTTTTATTCACACCCTCTTTCTTTATTTAGGTCCCTCTACCTCGTTCTGCTCCTCCAACAAGTATGGCGGCAAACCTGAAACCCCCGCCTCCAACCCGAAGAAACCGGCTGAAGTAAGTGTCCATCCTTGCTCTGTGCTGAGTGTTGTTAAACGGGAGGAGCGGTGTCTGACTGACTGTGTGCCACGGCCTCTCCCGCAGGTGTTCAGAAAAGACCTGATCAGTGCCATGAAGCTGCCTGACTCCCACCATGTGTCCCCAGAGGACTACTACCTGCTGGCAGACACCTGGAAGCAGGAGTGGGAGAAGGGAGTCCAGGTCCCGGCGAGTCCAGACACCATCCCAGAACCGTCAGTCAGGTAACTCGGTCTCATTCCCACAGGTCTGACTGTGGACAAATCAGTCTAAATGTGCTACTAGGGCTGCACGATATGAGGAAAATAGTTGATACCGTTGTTGAATATCTCAATAATGATAACACTTGTGATAAATAAACGGATATCAAATTGACTCAGTTCTGCATTTCTGCTGCTCTCAGTATTCTGCTAACATAAAACAAATTGCTTGTTGAATTTAAAAAGAATGAAAGGAAATCATTTCCAACATTCTTTTATGGAACAATTTGAACATTGAATTGAACACAAAAGGTACCACTGAAAAAAAGAATAACAGTTACATTTCAAAGTGCAGTTTTCCACTGATTTTCTTTCAACTAACAAAAAATATCTATTAGTGTCTTTCGCGATATGTCGCAGCCTTTTGCAATATGGTTTTTGCGCTAGTTGATATTGCAATTATGATAGAAAAACTATATATTGTTCAGTCCTGTGTGCTACTACAACTTGATACACCAAATGAATCAGTCAGAGCTTTGCAGCGCTGACAGGTTTTGATCGTGTCTTCTGTGTTTAGAGTTATTGTGGAGAAGCCCAAGGAGGTGCTTTACACCCACCCGAGGAAGTACATCCAGTGCTCGGGCCAGGAGTCAACAGAACCAGGTTATGTCAACATCAAAGAGCTGGCAGAGGCCATGTGTCGCTACGATCTGGACGACATGGACCTTTACTGGCTGCATGCGCTCAACAGAGAGCTGGACCGCATGGGTAAGCATCAGGATCCGGGGATACTAAATTGACACTGTGCTGTTTGTTGGACAGTAAAGTCAGTATATACGAACATGGACATCTGTCTCTCTACGCTGGACATTAGAGCATTAAGATTTGGATTGCTGAGATTTCTCTGACCGTGTGGGGTTTCATCCTTGTTTGTCCTTCAGGAGAGGAGCCCATAGACGAGCTGACAATGGAGCGCACCATGGAGGCCCTGGAGAGTCAGTGCTATGACAACATGAACCACGCCATTGAGACGGTGGAAGGCCTGGGGATTGAATACGACGAGGACGTTATCTGCGACGTGTGCCGCTCCCCCGACAGTGAAGAAGGGAACGACATGGTGTTCTGTGACAAGTGCAACATCTGTGTGCATCAGGTAAACACGAGTGTATCATACAGGCGACATGTCTGCTAATATTCAAATCTAAACATTTGAATACATCTGTCTGTATCAGAATTTTTTTTTTTTTAGGAAGGAATTGTGAGCAGAACACAATTTTGTGCCTGAGTTTGGTGCAATTTCCAGAAACCCCATGTAGGGGTACGATGAGACAAAGGGAAAGCTTAGACAACCTCAGGTCATTTATAGGTCACAGGTCAGGGGACAAGAAATAGTCAGCCATGCTCTAATAACCAAACCTGATCATGTATAATTATGTTTGTCTCTCTACAGATTCAGGGAATCTAGGCAGCTGCATGATAAGGGAATGTTTTGTCTCAGGACTGTCTCCGAGAGAGAGAGAGAGAGAGAGAGAGAGAGAGAGAGAGAGAGAGAGAGAGAGAGAGAGAGAGAGAGAGAGAGAGAGAGAGAGAGAGAGAGAGAGAGAGAGAGAGAGAGAGAGAGAGAGAGAGAGAGAGAGAGAGAGAGAGAGAGAGAGAGAGAGAGAGAGAGAGAGAGAGAGAGGCTTTAGCATCTGTGTTTATGGCGCCTGCAATATCTTAGTTTACCTTAAAGGTTCACCTAACTTAACACCTCCAGTATAAGTTTAAATACACCTTCAGGAAGACAGGAACTTTAGAGAGGTGGGACAGCACGACACGATAACACATCGTGGTTAAACTGTACGGTCTGCTTAATTGTCCCCTCAATTGAGTGTTCATTAAATGCTTCTGTGTAAAGGTGCTGACACACAGGGCCGATTATCGGCCGTCTGACAGTCTGGCGAGGTCGGTGACTCGAGTCTCTTTGGTGTGTCCCGTGCCGTCGTCAGTCTGGGGGGCTGTCGGCGTTCATTTTGGCCGACCTGACATGTTCGGTCGGGACTCACCCGGAAATGACGAGCAGAATGAGGTGACTAGAGTCTCTCAAAATCTGATGAAAATCTTTTAAACTGACCTTTGTTGAGCTGAAATGAAGACAGATTCAGCAACTGCATGGCCTATTTCTCGCTTAAAATGTTTTCAGAAACCTGTTTCAGTGAACCATTTTAGTACAATATGAGATCGTATTCTGAACGGCCGCCATGACAGTCCGGCTTTGGATTTCCAGAGAAAACAAACCCATGTGACGCGTTCGTTCAATCAGCTGCCGGTTTTTATTTCTTGGGCAACGTTACAGATTAGCGCCGCCTGCTGTTATAGAGATGTATTACGTCTCGTCTTGTCTCGTCTTTTTGGTGTGTTCCGTGGCACTTTTTGGACCAGCGCGGGGAGACTGATCATTTTGACTGGCTTTTCTGTCAATGGTCGGCCGTCTGGTCAGTGTGTAAGCAGCTTTAGTCATCAAAGTCTCCCAAACCTTTTTCACGCGGATGTGAATCATGTGTCATGTGGAATGAGTTGTGCTGCTCCTGAGTTTTTCTTTAACACTGAGCACTTAATTTTAAAATGCACATTTGACCATTTCTCCCAAACCCAATAAGTGTTTGGTGTTTACAAGTGAATGTTGCCACTGACTATTCTCACTTTGCCGGACCTATCTCCACAGCGCTGTGGATTAAAGTCTGGCTACTCCACACATACATTCTGGGATAGGAGAAAAAAACGTTGTGGGTTGTTTGCATTTCTTTGAACCAATCCCAATGGTCTTGGGCGGCGCTAAGCTCTGGACGCGACGGTGGCTCTGCAAAATAGTCTCTGGAAGGAACTTGTTTTGGTCAAACATTTGCACCCCGGAAAAGAAAACGCCACATAAAATATAAAATGAAGTGTTCGCACAATACAAACATGGTTGAATGTAATTTGCTCTTACCAGTGTATCTCTGTGTGTACTTTGTCCATTGCAATCCCCACGAATTGGTCCCAAAACGTCCCAGTTAGAGCACAAATGCCGTAAAATTATTCCTAAATCTTTACAATCATTCCCCAAGCAGGCCTGCCTTGTTACATTATCAAATTTTCTTCAAAACTTGCCATTTTTTTGTGTGTAGCTTGCTGTCTCGAAGTTTTCCAAAGCGAAGGGATTTTGAGAATAGTAACACAAACAGAGTGGAAGGTGAGGGACATCCTGGAAATGTACGTCTGTTGATCCAGACCACACACTGACTAGTTCAAAGTAGCACATCAGTCACAAAATACTCCAACCTGCTGTTCTCTCCACAGGCCTGTTACGGCATAGTCAAAGTGCCTGTTGGAAACTGGCTGTGTAGGACGTGTGTCCTCGGCATCGACCCGCAGTGCCTTCTGTGTCCTCAGAAGGGTGGTGCCATGAAGGCTACACGAGCAGGCACCAAGTGGGCACATGTGAGCTGTGCCCTGTGGATACCAGAGGTAAATCAACAAACACTTCTCCTCCTCTTCCTCTGCGCTGCTCTTGGCCTTAGATAACCTCTCACCATGCCGTACGTTTTCCTCGGCTGTAGGTGAGCATTGCTTGTCCCGAGAGGATGGAGCCCATCACCAAAGTGTCCCACATCCCACCCAGCCGCTGGTCTCTCATCTGCAGTCTGTGTAAATGGAAGACCGGTGCTTGTATCCAGGTGAGTTCAGATCCTTTTCTTTTGTGTCACGTCACGTTTGCAACGAACAATAAGTACATTGAAGCAATCGTGGGGCATTTTGGGAAATACGCTTATTTGCTTTCTTGCCAAGAGTTAATGAAATATCAAGCTACAGCCAGCAGCTAGTTAGCTTAGCTTAGCATAAAGATTGGAAAAAGGTGCAGTCTGGTTGTCACTGTCTCTGCACCTGGCCAAGACCACCCTGCAAAAACTGTTGGTTTTTGTACAGATTAAACACACAAGATACAGTATAATAAAATGGGAATGGGAAAGCTTAAGAGGTGTTGGCTGGCTGATGTTTCCTTTGGACAGGCAGGCTAGCAGTTTCCCTTTTGTTTCAAGTCTTTGTGTTAAGCTAAGCTAACTGATTGTTTACTGTAACTTCATATTTAGTGTACAGTAACAACAGTGTTATCAATCTTCAATCTGTTATCTCAACAAGTATATTTCCCAAAATGACTCTTCTTAGCCTGGTTGACACCAGACCCTTCTCAGTTGTAACTGAGAGGGGGTCTGGGGAAGGCTCATTCACAGCCCATTTCCAAAGGGGCGTCACCAACGGACGTCGCTCAGATGCCTCTGGGCGCAATTGGATAGTCCTTCAACCAATCAGACCAACGATCTGGGTGACGTAGCAGCGACGGGATGCTGCGCTTCGGTGGCCGTCATGTGAATGTAAACAAAAAGCTGCTCGCCGTCGCTAAGCTATCGTCATCGTGTAAAGCCCGCCTCAACGGTTGTGATTGGTGTAAAGCCCGCCTCAACGGTTGTGATTGGTGCCTCGATTTGGAAAAATTGGAGATGGGCTCTTGGCCAGACGGACTTTTTTGCCAAAATTTGCCGGAAGTTCATCAGGGTTTTCCCAGGCTAACTATTTCTCAAAGGTGCTGTGTAAATTCAACAAGATGACAAATAACCATTATACGTACCTTATTAGCTTTCTCTTTCTTACTAAGATATTTCCTGAGGAATTCCACACAACCATCCAGTCAGTAACCAAATTATGAAACAAATCATGTAAAGTCAAGTTACTGGGTAACAAGTTTCTGCAAAATATGTAAATTCTTAAATCCTACGTTTACCGTGATATTGTTATCCACAGTAGTTGGGTTCTAGTCCATGTACACATATTAACCTGCTCATCCCCCCAACCCCCCCGCCTCTCAGTGCTCGGTAAAGAACTGCACCACTCCTTTCCACGTGACATGCGCCTTTGAGCACAGCCTGGAGATGAAGACCATCCTGGATGAAGGGGACGAAGTCAAGTTCAAGTCTTACTGCCTCAAGCACAGCCAGTCTAAAGCTGGGGAGGCAGGCCTGAGCCCAGCCCGCTCCAAACCCCCCGCGGAGGCGGAGAAGGTGGGCCAGCGGGCCCAGAGACTGCAGGAGCTGGAGGAGGAGTTCTACACTCTGATCCAGCCGGAGGAGCTGGCCCGGGCCCTCGGGATGTCCGCGTACCTGGTGGACTTCATCTCTCAGTACTGGAAGCTGAAGAGGAGAGCTAACTATAACAAAGCTCTGCTGCCCCCTAGAGAGGAGGAGGAGAACCTGATGCTGCAGCCGCAGGAGCACAGCATCCACACACGCATGCGGATGTTCATGCACCTGCGCCAGGATTTGGAGAGGGTGGGTGGTTTTTTTTTTTTTTTTTACACGCTAGTGTAATAATCTTTAGTGCTGAGTCATGGTATTTCTGGGTACACAGCATTATGCTCAGTATATTCAGTATTTGTTAACCTAAATGTATTCACTTTATATATTGCTTAATGGACATTCTTTATAAGGAGCCAGACGGTTTATGTACTGAATTCACATGTTGGCCTATACACTCAGAATTCACATTATTTTAGTGAGGTTACTGTGGTCATTGATGAGCAATTGAGCACTGTATCAATGTCAATTTCAGTATAGCACATTTTAACATATTGTAATATATTGTTATTTATAATATTAACATGTCCATCTCAGTAATCTCCCATGATCCAGTGTGCACATAACACAACCCTAAGACACTGCAAGTGTTTTAGGTCTGGGTTGGTAAGTTACTGAATTTCCTGAGCTGGTCTTATAAAATCAACATACATTATTGAGTAAGTGTTCACCTTCTTCATTGTTTTACCACATGGAATTGCTGTTAATGCACATCTGCAGCAGGCCCTGGAGGACGTGGAGGTAGAGCGTAAAATGGATGCAAAAATTAAAGAGAGATCCTGGCTGCAGTCTGCAACAGAGCTGCCACTTTAGAAAAGATTTATTTTCCAACAAGACAACAACACAAAACATAAAGCCAATGTGACACACAAATGGCTTTAACACTATCTTAATGTCCTGGGTCAGACCTCAAGCCAATGCAGAATTTGTGACAGGACTTGGGGAAAATTGTGAAAAATGCTGGTCACAGTTTCCTAAAGCCCAAGGTGACGTCTTGTCAGTCCAAAACCGCAAAATATTTGGTGTTTTAATCATAAAAGGCAACGAAAAGCAGCAGTCCCTCACACTGGAGAAGCTGGAAAATAATTATCTAAATAGTTGCAGATAAATTTTCTGTCAAATGATTTCAGCTCCTGTTTTATATGGATACATAACTTAGGTCGGTTTATGAAGATTGTTTTCTTTAATATGTCTTTCTTAAAATATATCACAATACATACATTTTATTATTTATCTTGGTAAGTGTCAGAACACTTAACTAATCAACTGTGATACAATGTTGTAAAACAATCAAATCTGTGTCCACATGGTGAATGTTTTTATAAGCACTGTACATGCAGAATATTTATGACCTAACATAGCCTGGCCAGTCATTAATAATGCCAGGTCAGTGTAGTCTTGTAGCAGCGAGCAGAAAAGAGCTTTACAGACATAATACAATTCAAACATGTGCTGCTTGTGTTTTAATGGACAGTTTTGTCATTGTGCAGGTGAGGAATTTGTGTTACATGGTGAGTCGGCGGGAGAAGCTGAAGGTGTTGCAGAGCAAAGCCCAGGAGCAGATGTTCAACTTGCATGTGAAGCTCTTGAACCAGGAGATCTCTGCTGGTGAGCCATCTGTTGTGCTTCAGTTTGCCAGTCATTTGCTTCTTTTGTTTTTGGCCAATATTTTGTTGGGTTATTTGAATCCTAGCATATAGAGTCTTGAACATGTCTTTCTTTGTCGTCAGGTCTTCCTACTTCATCACCAGTGGAGAGTATGCTGTTTCGGCCTCCTCCAAGGATAACTCTGAAGCTGAAAATGCCCAAATCCTCAAGTCTTGGAAATTCCAGCTCCAAATCTGGTAATGGGCCGCTCTGCCCGGACAATAGTGGCAATGTTTCTGAACTTGTAGGTGAAGGGCTGGGTCAAGGGAAGCCTCAGCTGCACGGACGCGGTCGGAGAGAGGAGCGCTCCAACGGACGGCTGTCTGCCTCGAGCCACTCGCGCAGCCCAGCGCTGCCTGTAAAACCCACTGGCAAACCTTTAGCCCTGCACGCTGCGCTCCACGGCCACTCATCCAACAGTAACGGAAAACTGGACCAAGACCGGGCGTGCGTGGCTAAATCGAACGGCCTCTTAGAGAAGTTTGTGGCTCAGAAGGACCGTTCTTGCCAGACGCCCAGTGACCAGGACGCTTCTAATCAGGCTTTGGACAAGAACAGCTTTCGCAAGTCTGCCATGGAGCACTTTGGCAGGTCCTTCAAAGAGGCGACCATTAACTTGGTACGGACCACAGAGGGCCTGCGGGCCTCCGACAAACTGTCCCGAAAGGGCTCAGCCAAGGAGAGACTATGGGCTAAGCCCGTGACTGAACACAAAGTGAAAAGCGCCAGGTCGTACCAGGACAGCGACGGATACTGTCCCGACCTGGAGCTCAGTGACTCAGAGCCAGAGGCCAAAGGGAGGCACAGGCAGCCGGCCGGTCTGCCTCAGCCAGGTGCTCCAAGGAAAGGGGTCAGTCGTGGGAAACAGTCGCTGGGCTCCAGGCACCCCATAAAAAGGTGACAGCTGTTTTATTTACGCTGCTCACTGCCGCCGTTCTCTCCTGACCTTGTGGCAGTCTTCCCAAGTGCCAGGCGGTCTCTGTGAACATGTCTCTACCAGGGACCAGACCGAGACCCAGCACTAATGGTGCTGTATACATAGTAGATGCAGAAGATGCATGAAGGGTGCTGTGGTCCAGAACATCACCCAGTGGGATTCATGAAGAAGCGTAGACCCGTGTCATGGTACGTGTCCACTGACAAGCGTCAATTCCACGCTACCCATTCATTGTCCATGTGAGCAGCCACGCAATGCATTCTGGTAGCGTCGCGGCGACTTTGCATAAAGTGGAGGCCCAGGCTACTTTATGCAAATCAGGGGCATTCAGTTCCACTCTCTGCCTATCAAAAACTCATGAAAATCATTTAAAACTGACTGTTGTCGATCTAAAATGAAGACTGATTCAGCAACTGCATAGTGTATTTTTTTCTGCATAAAATGTTTTAAGAAACACATTTCGGTGAACTATTTTCGTAAAATAAGGGAAAGTTTCTAAACGAGCGCCATGTTGATCTGTTTTGAGCAGACAGCCCCTACGTGAGAAGCGTTTGTCCAATCAGGTGCAGCCATCGCGTTTGTAAGAGGGTGTAGCCTGTTTTCTTTGCTTGTCAGCGGTCATTAATGAGAAACTGATAACTGCTAATGGAAAGCCCACCAAGCGTCCAATGCTGGGAAGGGGGGGGATCCCTGCCAGCAAAAAACCGCCACAGTGGACATGTACCATTTAATGTTTGTTTGAGAGGACCAATCCTGTCAGTCTTCGGAGATTATCATGCTTGCCTTTCATTGTGGGTAGAGTTACATTTTGTACTCTGCACAACTTTATATTAAACACCCCTGTTCCCCGACACACAAGTTCAATTTGCCTTTGACCAAAACTGCTGTACATAACATGTTCAAATTGGGATGTAAATAATGTTGAACTTAATCACACGTTTCCACTTTAATTGAATTTAAACAAATTTGTCGCAAAAAATGAAAACTGACACCCCAGATGGGACTTTTGTAGTGAATTCTAGCATCTACTGCACCTGTTTTCTTGCACATTGTCTGTTTTCCCACAGGTGATAAACTGACTTGGTGACCTTTTTATATTTGTCAAGTAGTGGGGTCATTTTTGTCAACAGAAATGCCTTTTTGTGTGTGTAGGAATGCAGATTCACACTATTAGTACACCCAGGGTTGCAGGTTGCATGTCCTGTTTAGATGAAAGGATAGTAATCCAGTCAGAATGGGAAGAAATGTGTGTAACAAAGTATAATTAATTACATTCCCTGATGTATCCTTCAGTAACGTAGTTGAATCTGAAACCTGATGCAGAAAAGCAAAAACTGAGTACAGTTATGTAATTTTTTGCAGTCAGATTGCCTTCATGATCACAGACTGATTCCCTGAAAATGACCTTTGGAACGCTGCAGTCTGTTCTGTTACTTGTCACCTTTTATTTTATAATAAATGACCTGGAATAACTGGTTTACTAGTGCTGGACATTGTTGGGATTTTTTTGATACAGATGCAAATTCAGTACTTTTGGTGATATGTTACTTTGTATTCACTCATTTTTACCACAAAAAGTTTTTTTTTTTTTTTTTTTTTTTTTTTTATTTAAAAAAGGCTTTTTTGTTTAATGGTGTCTTAATACAAACATAAAATTGACTAAATCCGGGTTTAAATAAGGATATAGGATATCTGATCAACGAATAAATAATCTGACCTTTCATTTGGTGTCATCTTTCAGTCCTTTTTGGCCCCAGTATTCACTTTCATTCATAATTATTATAAACGGTGTAATGCCAGTTCTCTGACTTTGATAAAAATGGAATTCTTAATCATTTTAAAAGTTGTAATGACTTGACCGTTGCTACATCATCATGATTTTTCAGTGCACGCATAATATTCTGTGTCGGAAATTAAGGGGAGGAAAAGGGGAAACATGCCCCAAGAAATGTCAGAATGCCCCTGAAAACCATGATTTAGGGGCAAAAATTGTCCCAAGAATTTGATTTTTAATATATATGAATGTATGTGTGTGTATATATATATATATATATATATATATATATATATATATATATATATATATATATATATATATATATATATATATATATATATATATATATATATATACACATACATACATTCATATATATTAAAAAATCAAATATATATATATATATATATATATATATATATATATATGTATATATGTGTATATACTGTATATATATATATATATATGTATGTGTATATACTGTATATATATATATATGTATGTATATGTAGGCCAATATCCTAATCCTTCATTAAGCCATAATTTTATTTTCATTCATTTCATTTCCGTCTGTAACTGGGGCTAGTATCATTCAAGATTTTTTGATGCCGGTACCGATACCGTGAATTTGTTACCGGTTCCTGATCATTAGTTTTTTAGATACCAATTTTATAAAATCCATTTTAACAAAAAGAAATTACAACATTACACATAATGTTACAATTTGTTTTAGCTCCTTTACACCTACGCGACGCACGCTGTAGTCAAGCCTTTTTAAATGCAACAACACGCACGTGAGTCCGTTTCTATGCGCAATGTAGAGTTTTCTAGCAGGTCTCTACGATGTGTAACGTTAGCCTATCACAAGCATTATTAGATCTTGGTAAAAGCATGCTGCATGCTTATTGGCTCACTGACTTATTTCAGTTTGGTATTGAATGACAAGGCTTTTTTTTGATACTCTATTCTATGGAGGCAATTTGGTCGGTGCCTAAAAGCATCAAAGTTCAGTACCCAGCCCTGTCTGTAACATACACTCACACAAACAGCACTGTTACACTGATAACCGCTACATTTACTTATGTGATTACTATGTGCATATTAATCTGGGCTCATTACACATAAAAAAACAGCAACTTTATACACTAATTACTATTTTTTAAAGTAACAAAATGTTGTAAATGCCTTGATGTTTATTGGAAAGTTGCCCCCCAAATATGTTTTTAATTTCCTGCAATAATCGTTACGTGAAGAGATGGCCAATTTGTGCAAATCCTCAGAACAAGGCCAAGCTTTTTCAAATGAGGTAAGAAAAAGCAGATGAAATACATCGGGAGGCTTATTTGTAACACATGCAAAGAAAGAAAGAACCAGAAGTGATATCATGAAAAGCTGGTTACTCTTTAAACTGGTCAAAAAGGACTAATCACAAAGAAAGAAAGTACATAAGCATTTTCACGTTATATATACCTTTTTCACAGCAGACATGTTGACATGTCATAGTAGGAAAAGCACAGGTGTATTCAAAACCATTAATGATGGCTGCATTCCACTTAGGAGAGACCCTGGTATTGTGCATGCTGACTCACTGAAATAGCTTACTGGGACACTTGATGGAACTGAGCCATCGTTAAGGTTATCAAGTTCAGCTGTGTTTTTCCTACTATGACAAATCAAAATGTATGTCCATTGGGAAAGTACATTTTTAAAATAAGTATTAATAACTGTGTAGATAATAGGCACTATTACAAGACCTTACAATATGGAACTGTACATTTTAGATGACAACTTAGTCAAAGGTTTGCCATGTAAATGTTTTGAGTTTATTTTGATAAGATAAGTATAATTGGGAGGGAGGGAAGAAAGAATGAATGGCTGACTACTCGTAAAATAAATAAAACTGTAGGATACAATAGTACCATGGTTTACCATTGTATGTACCTCATCAGTTATTTGGCAGGGAAGCTAGATGGCAGCATAGACACACTTATTAACTCAGGGCACCGCACACAGTGTGTTTTAAAGTGGAGCAGGGAGGCTGTATTTAGTGCATGTGTATAGGCTTTTTCACAGCAGACATGTTGCCTTTTCATAATAGGAAAAAACCCGTCATTGATAACATGATAATGAATGATGGCTCTATTATATAATAATGCAGTCATAATTACTGTTTGATTAAACCTGTGTTTTCACTGATGACTGAGAGAGAGAGAGAGAGCAGGGAAAGCTCTGGTTTAGTGTGATCCAGTTTCACAACACTGGTTAGTGCTGTTTCAGGGTTTATTGACCTGCTGAAGAAGCTGAGAAAGACCTGACCATCCAGATAATCACAAACAAACAGACAACTTAATCAATCACCTCTTGGGAAGCCTATTTCAGTACAAAGGTGAGTGTTCCAAAATCATTACTTGTTTACAACGTTTTGGGTAAATTCGAGGAGATAAAAGACAGCTGACACTGTGGCATATTTGACATATTTTCACTTGAAGACATTTGACATCCAAAATTGCACACAAAAAAAGCAAACATTAGAGAAGCATAAGAAAATCTGAATCTGTGTAGCAGAAATGTATATTTTAAAGGGTCCATGTGCTGCCTTTGACCACTTGTAGCGCTATAGAGCAGTGTTTTTACATGTGGATCCCTGTTGGTTTTTTTTAGCCTGCATCCATGTAATGACACTCTTGAACGAAGCATGTGGCCGTTGCAGTGATGGCGATGAAACGTAGCCATGTGCCAACAAAGGCAAAGAAGAAAAAACCATATGCTAGCCAATGGCGGTTCTAAAGGGGGACAAAAGGGGGCCGGTGCCCTCTAGACCCCTAATTAGACTGTCTCTAAGAGGCTGTAGTGGGTACCATTTTAAAACTATAGTGAAGATATTGGTATCATATGAAACTACATCCATTGGTACCAACCATTACATGCTAGCGTGTCAGGGAGAGGGTTAAATAATGCTCCAATGATGGGCCTAATTCTGGCAGGAGAAAACCTAGCATGGCCTTTTTCAAATAGGTACCTTGACCTCTGAAAACGGTTTTGAGTCTCTCCTTTACAGATATACCCACGTTATGCTAATTCTATGCAGTTTGGGCAATAACCATGCAGCTTTTCTCATGCAGTATAAATGTGTTACTTTAATCTATTTTAAAATGGTGTATTTGAATATTTCTGCTAATGGGGTCCATAAACAGTCTTGGAATTGCATACATTGATTTGAAATCTGAGACTCTTGTGGATTCAATGAGACCAATTGTATTTATGTGTGATAATATAGTCCCAAAAGTAGCCATTTCACTGTAGTGAGACCATTCCTTTTAAAACTTGACCTCACTGTATAAAATGATCTATTCTGACATTTCATATACTCACAGTCTCATGGAAACGTTACAACCACAAACTAAAGACCTAGGACATTCAGAAGATGTATGGCTTCCCTTGGTATATTGACAATATGGGGGTTTCTCAGCTTTTTCCAGAACAGAAGTCCTTGCCAATTGCCAAAAAAAATGCAATTCTTGAAGAAATCTTCAAATATCAAAAGTCACAGCATGAATGTTTTATGGAGTCATAATGTGGTATCTTGGAGAGATTTCTGACCAAAATTGTTAGATTTTCCACAAAATCTGTGTAGCAAGTAACATATTGTATCAACCCCACAACAATTTGAGTTTTACACTTATACACTCAACTTTTAGAATTTGAATAGGCGGACATGGACCGCCACTGATGTTAGCAAACATGGATGTAAACATTACACAATTTAAAATCTAAAAAAAAAAAATCTGCTTTGCAAACTATTGATGAGAAAGGCCATGTAACCCCCTACAGCTCTGCTACACATCTGTAACTCAAACTGATGCCATGAATATCTATTTATTTCTTTTTTTAGCTAAATGCCAAACAGATGCTGGAGCATGTTGTACCTGTATCTCACCAAATGTTTCTGTTTTTTAAAGATTTGAGAGGACAGCTTGGACTTGAAAGGGGAAAGACATGCAGCAAAGGGTCACAGGTCGGAATTGAACCCACGACCGCTGCGGCGAGGACCGAGCCTCTGTACAAGCTCTACCAGGTGAGCTACCCAGTCTCACCAGGTGTTTTCCAGCAACAGCTGATGGGAAGCACCTGCTGAGACATCACAACTCGGCCAGGGCTGCAGTGTGTTTGGGAGTTTCCAGTCACAGAGAGCGGCAAGCATCATCACTCTTCTGCCCCCCCCTCTCTCTTTCTCTCTCTTTCTCTCTCTCTCTCTCTCTCTCTCTCTCTCTCTCTCTGTATCTCTGTGACATTTCAGTGGGCTCTTTAAGAGGAGAGCCGCTCTGCGATCTGCTGATCTGTCAGCAGGCGCGGTGCCGCCCTCTCCGCGCGCACTCTGCTGCTGCACCCCCAGAGACTGACAAACACCCGGCCGGCGCACCGAGGACCTCACTCGATCTTGATGCCGCTGAAGCAGCCAGCAGATCATACTAGATAGGATATTCGATCGTCATGGATAATCGATAATTGAAGCTAAAATGCGCCGTGCCCACTGTCCCTGTCATCCCGGGCTATGCAGGTGTAAAGGGTAACCAGACTGGGGAGGGACACACGGCCACGCTTTATCTCCGGACCACATCATACATGTTTGATGTGTAGCCATGACATGTTATAACGCTTTGGGATGGACTTCTTCTGGCACGCGCCTTTAGTTGGAGTCATCGCGTTTGGTTCGGCTGGTTCGGCTGGTTCAGCTGGTTTGGCGGGTGGAAGGAAGGAAGAAAGCAGCAGCAGCAGTTTGATCAAGTAAGTGACATACACAGGACTCACATTACTGTGCGTGCTACTGAACACGATACACAAGTTTTCTATGTGATATTCATCATAATTAACCCCCTATAGCTGCTGATGTAATACAACGGGAAACCGCATTTAATAATCTCACTCATTAAATGTGTGTTCGTGCAGACGCTGGGGCTCGGTATGTCCTCCGTGGTGGTGTCCGGGGTGAGTGAGCTGAGCCTGGGAGAGCTGCCCATGGAGAGCTGGATGTCTCACCTGCCATGCGCTCTGTGGGACACCCCCCTGTACCAGCTGGCCATCCCGGGTAGGCTGCCACATTACAGCACACTAGTGTTTGGTGAAGTGGTTGTTGGTTGAATGTTAGTCTCGTATTACGCGCTGTGGAGTAAGGTCTGCACAATGGTCTTGGGCAGGACGCAGCAACGGTGGCTCTGCTAAGTAGTCTCAGGAAGGAACTTGTTTTGGTGGAACATTAGCACCCCGCAAAAGAAAACGCCACATACAATATTAAATTAAGTAACTGCTCACAAAATACAGTAACATGAGTTATTTAAATTAGCTGATACATGGTTAAACCTCATTATCTCTTACCAGTGTATCACGGTGTGGCTACTTGGTCCACAGCAATCCTCTATCGGTCCCAACACGTCCCAGGTAGAGAGGTAATGCTGTAAACATATTCTTTGTAAATCATTACAATCATTCCCCGAAAGAACCAAGAGACCTGCCTTGTTGCACGATCCAAATTTTCTCCAAAATTTGCCATTTTCAGCATGTGGCTTGCTAGCTACAGTGTTTGAGAACGGTAACACCCAGAGAGCGGAAGATGAGGGACATCAAGCACGTGGCTTTTCCAGGCAATCATCCTGGAAATCTACTTCCATTGATCCAGACTGAACCTTATTAGTAGAAACGTGTGTGAGTGGTTTCAGTGTACCCTCAACCCTTTAATAACTCTTAACAAATTGTAAGAGTATCCTATACAGTGACAAAGATGTTTTCTTAATTTGCTTGTCTTTTGTCTATTTGCATGTATTTTCCTTAGTTGCAGTAATTTGAGCTCTCAGGGCCACCATAGCTATTACATGAAGCAATCAAATGTCTAGTGACTATTATGTGTATTATCTCTTCCCCATTAGGCAGCCACAATGCAATAACCTACTGTCTGGATATGAATGACCGATCCCCTGTGGACCTCACACAGCCAGACATGCTTCAAAAGCTGGACAAATACATGAAGCCTCTTATTCGCCCCTTTGTTTACAAGTGGGCGATAACCCAGGTAATAGATCACAGTAATAAATGCAATATTACTCATTGTCAGACCCAAACGGAATCTGCAGATTTCTTTTACAGTTTTCAACTGTGATCCAGAATGAAAATCTGCTGAATTTGAAATCTGAGGAAAAGTCTGCAGAAAAGTCTGCAGAAAATTCTGCAGAAAATTCTGCAGAAAATTCAGCAGAAAGTTCTGTAGAAAATTCTGCAGAAAATTCTGGGGAATTCTGCGTCCGCAGATTCCGCGTGGCCCTGTTCATTGTTAATAAAATAAAGAAAAGGTTTTAAGCTGGAGTTCATGTAACGGATTGTGCACCCCGTGTCTTGCAGGAGTACACTATAAAGCAACAGCTGGACTGTGGGGTCAGATACTGTGACTTGAGAATTGCACACAGGCCCAATGACAGCTCCACTGATCTGTACTTCTACCACGGTGTCTACACCACGCTCACTGTGGAGGTGAAGTCATGCCTGCACACACACATTATGTCCACCAGGATGTTGCCACGGTGACATTTATGCTCCTGTGAAAGCCATGTGCATCCACAATAATGACCATAAAGATAACCATAAAGGACAAGAGTACAGTCGTGCTCAGCAAACAATCATTGCTGCAGTGAGATACTAAATCCTCTCGTCTCTGCTTTTTTAAGACTTTAATTAGATTGGTTTTGTCATCACTGTCCAAATAAATCACTCTGAAATCCCTCTGACATTTTTTTTAAGGTTATTGTAGTGGGAACACATCATTTTTATGTAAAATTTGCCAACATAAACCAGTGGTCCAACGAAGGCTTTTTATTGCTTATGATTCAACATTTCCTCGCTCAAAAGAGGAAGTGGGTGTTATTTCTCTTTTTTTAAGTAACACGTTTAGCCCCCTTCTTTCTCACATGCACCGTAACTCATACATTTTCTGGCAATATTCATGTGGCAACAGGAGCTGCAAACAGTTTTAATGACATTTCTGTGGTACTGAGCTGCAGAACAAGCATTTAAATAGTCTTGATGAAGATCAGTCAAAACGCTCTTCACTCACTGTTTCATCAGGTGGTAAGAGGCAAAAAAAGAACTTATCTATCCAGAACAGATCTTGCAGGTTGTTATCCATCATGTTGGAGTCATGTGGTAATTAGCAAAAATCCAGCCCTAGCAGATAACTGAACCTGGCAATGTTACAAGTTCCACGTGTGCATTTGGCTTTTACAGTACAATATGGCTGTAAATTGTGCATTACATTATCAAGTCTGGCAGTAGAAGCAGACTAACTTGTGTTTTTCCTCGCAGACTGTTCTAATGGAGATACGAGAGTGGCTGGATGCTCATCCCAAAGAGGTGGTCATCCTCTCCTTCAGCCACTTCCTCGGCCTGAGCCAGGAGCTCCACACACTGCTGCTCACCACCATACGCAACATATTCACCTCCAAACTCTGTCCCAAAACGGTACAACTTCTCCTCTAGCTTTGAATTAAGGCTTAAATAATGAGACTGGCCATAATCTACATGTTTCCTATTGTCAGTGAATGAAAAAAACCCCCAAAAAACAGTGAATTGATCCCACTAGAGTGAAGTGAAGTAGAATTTTCTGTGTAGCTAAATCTTGATATATCTCATTCCTTCCTTGTCCAAAAACTATTAAAAACACATCAGTGAGTCACACCATTCAGGCTATTCTCATGAACCATTCGTACATATAGCTACGAAAATTAATGCACTGTAATTCGTACGTATTCCACGTATTAATTGCTGTATGCACCACATGGACTGCTGCTGTATGAGAATGCTGTGGACTGCGTAGGGAGGAGGTCAGGATGGATGGATGGTCATAAAACACAGGGCTTTCATGTCGGGGAGCTACAGACCCCCTAAAGGGACATGGGGATTGTTTTTCTTCTTGTGAGCACAAGATACTTTCTGATGAACACAAGATACTTTCCTTGTGAGCACGTAAAAGTATCTTGTGCTCATGAGAAACCAATTTAAGGCTAGCAAAATGATGCTAACGAAGTACTGCTAACATTATGTGGCTAAAGTTAATATTTCACTTCACAGCATGAAATCGGTTAACAATTACCTTATCTCGGGTGCGTTGTCACACGGGTGGCAGTGAAGGTCAGGGGCCTCGACGGACCAGACCCGGGCAGCAGACGCTGGCTCTGGGGACGTGGAACGTCACCTCTCTGTTGGGGAAGGAGCCGGAACTGGTGCGGGAGGTGGAGCGCTACCGGTTAGATCTGGTGGGGCTTACTTCTACACACAGTCTCGGTTCTGGAACCGTACTCCTGGATAGGGGTTGGACTCTTTTCTTCTCTGGAGTTGCCCAGGGTGTGAGGCGCCGGGCGGGTGTGGGGATACTCACAAGCCCCCGGCTGAGCGCCGCTGCGTTGGAGTTTACCCCGGTGGACGAGAGGGTCGCCTCCCTACGCCTGCGGGTTGTGGGGGGGAAAACTCTGACTGTTGTTTATGCATATGCACCAAACAGGAGTTCGGAGTATTTGGCCTTTCGGACTCCATTGTTCTGCTGGGGGACTTCAACGCACACGTGGGCAATGATGGAGACACATGGAGAGGCGTGATTGGGAGGAACGGCCTCCCTGATCTAAACCAGAGTGGTTGTTTGTTGTTGGACTTCTGTGCAAGTCATGGATTGTCTATAACAAACACCATGTTCGAACATAGGGATGCTCATAAGTGTACCTGGTACCAGAGCACCCTAGGCCGAAGGTCAATGATCGATTTTATAATCGTTTCATCTGATCTGAGGCCGTGTGTTTTGGACACTCGGGTGAAGAGAGGGGCGGAGCTGTCAGCTGATCACCATCTGGTGGTGAGTTGGGTCAGGGGGTGGGGGAAGACTCTGGACAGACCTGGTAAGCCCAAACGGGTAGTGCGGGTAAATTGGGAACGTCTGGAGGAGGCCCCTGTCCGACAGACTTTCAACTCACACCTCCGGCGGAGCGGCATCCCTGTGGAGGCTCGGGGCATTGAACCCGAGTGGACAATGTTCAAAGTTTCCCTTGCTGAAGCTGCGGCGAGGAGCTGTGGTCTTAGGGTCTTAGGTGCCTCAAGGGGCAGTAACCCACGAACACCGTGGTGGACACCGGTGGTCAGGGAAGCCGTCCGACTGAAGAAGGAGTCTTTCCGGGATATGTTATCCCGGAGGACTCCGGAGGCGGTTGCAGGGTACCAAGGGCTCAAGGGCTGCAGCGTCTGCCGTGAAAGAGGCAAAGCAGCGGGTGTGGGAGAAGTTTGGAGAAGACATGGAGAAGGACTTTCGGTCGGCACCAAGGTGCTTCTGGAAAACTGTTCGCCACCTCAGGAGGGGAAAGCAGGGAACCATCCAAGCTGTGTACAGTAAGGAAGGGACACTGTTGACCTCAACTGAGGAGGTAATAGGGCGGTGGAAGGAGCACTTTGAGGAACTCCTGAATCCGACTAATACAACCTCTATGTTAGAGGCAGAGCTGGAGGATGATGGGGGATCATTGTCAATTTCCCAGGCGGAGGTCACTGATGTAGTCAAACAACTCCACAGTGGCAAAGCCCCAGGGATTGATGAGATCCGTCCAGAAATGTCCCCCGGGAGATACTGTGGGAGGTGCTGCGGGAGTATGGGGTGAGGGGGTCTCTACTCAGGGCCATCCAATCTCTGTACAACCAAAGCGAGAGCTGTGTCCGGGTTCTCGGCAGTAAGTCGGACTCGTTTCAGGTGAGGGTTGGCCTCCGCCAGGGCTGCGCTTTGTCACCAATCCTGTTTCTAACATTTATGGACAGGATATCAAGGCGTAGTCGGGGTGGAGAGGGGTTGCAGTTCGGTGGGCTGGGGATCTCATCGCTGCTCTTTGCAGATGATGTGGTCCTGATGGCATCATCGGCCTGTGACCTTCAGCACTCACTAGATCGGTTCGCAGCCGAGTGTGAAGCAGTTGGGATGAGGATCAGCACCTCTAAATCTGAGGCCATGGTTCTCAGCAGGAAACCGATGGAGTGCCTACTCCAGGTAGGGAATGAGTCCTTTCCCCAAGTGAAGGAGTTCAAGTACCTTGGGGTTTTGTTCGCGAGTGAGGGGACAATGGAGCGGGAGATTGGTCGGAGAATCGGCGCAGCGGGTGCAGTATTACATTCAATTTATCGCACCGTTGTGACGAAAAGAGAGCTGAGCCAGAAGGCAACGCTCTCGATCTACCGGTCAGTTTTCGTTCCTACCCTCACCTATGGTCATGAAGGCTGGGTCATGGCCGAAAGAACGAGATCCAGGGTACAAGCGGCCGAAATGGGTTTCCTCAGGAGGGTGGCTGGCATCTCCCTTAGAGATAGGGTGAGAAGCTCAGTCATCCGTGAGGAGCTCGGAGTAGAGCCGCTGCTCCTTCGTGGTCGAAAGGAGCCAGTTGAGGTGGTTCGGGCATCTGGTAAGGATGCCCCCTGGGCACCTCCCTAGGGAGGTGTTCCAGGCACATCCAGTTGGGAGGAGGCCTCGGGGAAGACCCAGGACTAGGTGGAGGGATTATATCTCCAACCTGACCTGGGAACGCCTCGGGATCTCCCAGTCGGAGCTGCTTAATGTGGCTCAGGAAAGGGAAGTTTGGGGTCCTCTGCTGGATCTGCTCCCCCCGCGACCCGATACCGGATAAGCAGACGAAGATGGATGGATGGATGGATTACCTTATCTTTAAGTTTCATGATGACACTATCAATTCCCATTGATTTGTATCTATGCTAATAACAACAAATTCAGCCTTGGAACAGAGCCTCTCTCAACAGTATGTTGTGTAGCCTCCTTTTTTAAAGGAAGAAAGATATAAAATAATGCCAATGTGATGTTTTAAATAACATAAAACAATACTTGACAGAAAATGAAACAAAGCCTGTTATATTCTGCTGATTTCAGGAAGTGTTAACTCTTCGAAACCTGTGGGCTTTAGGCTACCAAGTGATGGTGTCCTATGAACACAATATCGCCAGCTGCCACAGCGACCTGTGGCCACATATTCCTTACTGGTGGGCCAATAAATGCAAAGCTGAGGCTCTGATCGAAGACTTTGAACACCGGAAACAACACGGCAGACCAGGTAATCTAACCACAACCTGGGAATGTAATTGATGATTCATTTCTTTTGAATTAAGGCTGTATTTGGCCGACACCACTCGTAAAATTGAATGTGTGTATTTTGTGTTTTAGGAGGTTTTTTCGTCACGGGAATGAATCTGACCGAGGACCTGAAATACATCTGCACACACCCGACAGAGTCCCTGAAGGACTTGGTGATGTCCACGTACCCGACACTGCTCAGCTGGGTTAAGGAGCAGACTCCCGGCTCCAAAGTCGGCTCTCTCAACATCATTGCTGGGGACTTTATTGCGGAGAGCCAGTTTGTTCCGACTGTCGTTACACTGAATGAGAAACTACTTAAATGGTCCTCATGACTTCTCACCAATTTGAGTTATTCTCAAAAAAAAAAAGTGAACCACAGCATGAAATACACATGAGCTTGTTTTGTTAAGAGTGACAGAAAAAAAGTACTTGAATTATTCCTTTGAATATAAATGCACTTATTTGAAGGCAGTGAAATGTATATTTCAGTCTTGAAGGGTAACTTCGGGGTTTTTTCAACCTGGACACTATTTTCTTATGTTTTTGTGTCGAAGTGACTGATGGGAACAACAATCTTTGACATTGGTCCAGTATTAAGCGAGACCGCTGCATTTGGCTGCGGCGAAACAAGCTGCAATTTAAGTTATCGGGCAATTGTGCACCTGCAGTTCACTAATTCTAAGTAATGACAACAGCACTGTCGGAGCATCCACATGACGCAAGCCACCCCTCCTCCACGCAGCTGATGGTTGCATTTAACCGTCAAATTAAGGAGGATACGGAGGATTAAAGAAACATGATGGACTCTTCAGAAGAGGTAATTATCTTGTAATTTTGATGTCCTCTTTGTTTTCAAAGCTGAACGCTGCGTAGCAGCGACGTAAAACGTATCACTCAAGCTTCTGCGCGCAAAAGTCGCCGGACGAAACCATTTTCTAAACATAGCCATACTGAGAAATACAGAGGCTTTTGTGGAGCTAATGAGTCTTAATTAGCTTTGTAGCAACTCGTTTGGCAATTGCTTGAATGTAACGGACGTTCTTTAATATAAAATAGTTGTGCACTATAGCTTTAAAGTATTTCTTAATTTAATGGAGCTGTTTCTGGTTAAACAAAAAGGGCGACCTCTATTGGGAGCCTTTTCATAATGTTGTCAGACACTTAATAATCTGAGCCTGTCAGTGGCCAAAACTTTTAGTCGACAGAAACTGACGGAAACATTGTCCATTTGTCCTGTAGGGTTACATTGCAGCCTGGTTTGTGGCTGCCGGTTACAGCATTCTCGCGCAATACTGGACCAACTTCAAAGATTTTTGTTCACATTAGTCAGTTAGTAGTCTATATCCACGACGTTCCACTTCCGGGATTACTTTGTTGCCAACGGAAATTCCACCGGATTTCGCTCATTTAACGGATGTCCGTTGCTTTGGGCTTCCTTTGTGTTGGTGGATTTGTGAGGACTATGGTTAACTGCTCCTCAGATTTCTGCAGGGTAAATCCAGACAGCTAGCTAGACTATCTGTCCAATCTGAGTTTTCTGTTGCACAACTACAACTACCTTTGAACGTACACATGTTCCACCAAAACAAGTTCCTTCCTGAGACTATTTGGCAGCAGCTCCATGCAAGACGGTTGTGATTGATTTAAAGAAATGCCAATAAACCAGAGCACGTTTTTCTCCCATCCCGGAATGCTGTGTAGACTAGTCAGACCCTCTCCCACAGCGCTGTGAAGGAAGGTCTGGCGATGCGAGACTAGTCAGTTAGACACAAATATGGTCCAGGTTGAAAAATACAGAAATTACCCTTTAAAGCTCCCGCACTAGTTTGTTTACATTTAGTTCACTATTTATGCAATGTACTGGAGCAGTTTTCACGACTCAACAAAGGTGGCCAGTTTTATGTTGTAGTGACCAGAGCAATAATGATACAACTAATCTCACCTTGTAGACATTTTAGATGAGTAAGCACAAACAATGTATTCAATGAACACATATGACTGTAATGTAGGTGAAGAACTTTTTTTAATTGTGACGTGTGGGCAGCAAGTTTAAGAAACAGCTAAACTGTAACCTCCACCTACAATACGTGTATTTATCCATAGAGAATGTAGAGAAAACATGAAACTTATGCAAAATGCATGGAAATCTTATTTGCATGAACCCAGCCTTGTTTTACTTATAATTGACTTGAGCCAACAGGTTCGGCCTTGTTTTAAAATAATGCTGCACCGCTGTGCCTGTGGAGATGAGCTTTTCCAATAAACAGGAGCATTTTTAAGCAAATCGCCTCACTTTATTCCCCGACCGCTCAGATGCACCAATCAGTGAGAAAATGTTTCCTTCCGAGATGCCTGTGCTGCAGTCTACTCACCAAGGCATTTGTTCATTTACACAAAAGAAGTGAGCGTGTAGCGAATGTCAAACTATGGAGTCCAAAGTAAAGGGCCACAGTGGGGGGAAAAAAGCTTTTGTGTTGCAGTAGGCTACGTGTTCCTTTTCAATGCTTTGGCATTCAATCACAATAGTTTGTGTTACATCATCCTTCTGAAACTCTGCAGTACTGGGATCAGTTCAGTGCAATCCTTTTCCAACGAAGGTGAAAAACAGGCAAATAATTAATTTAAAGCTCTGGTATACAGATGAGTTTAAAGCCACAAAACAACATAACATAACATAACAAAATATCAGGAAAAAGCTGTGTATCAGTGTAAGGAATGTTCTTACTAATGGGCTTTAAATGTCAACCAATCCTATTCAAGTTAACCATTCATTGACATTTTTACTGTTTAATTTTTAATAATAGGTCTCTTTTAATAAAGAGACTCTAGTTAATGTAAAGATGTGTAAACTGACAAATTGAATGATTTTTTATTATTGGCATAGTTTGAAAAATACATATATAAAAAAAAAAATAATAACTCCAACTAAATGGATTAATAAAAACTCCAAACGGTTTAATTTGTCCCATTGATCAGTGTTTCCTGTCATACCGTTTGTCTAATACTTTAAAATGCTCCGTTTCTGTTTCCCCCACAGGTCAATGTAAATAGCCACTCTATAATGTAAAGCCACCCTAAGAATGAAACCAGGTCTGAGCCACAGAGTAACAAGAGCTCTCAGTGGCCCACATATGTTCTCAGAAGAATTCTCTCATCAGCACTTATTTGGAAAAGTATCAATTGAAGTAATCACTAATTATAATCAATCACTGAAAAGTCAATCATTGTTCCAGTAACACTGTCTAGCCTCCATGTCTCTCCAATACTACATCCAGACAGTTAGAGAGCTCAGATGTGGTTTTGAATGTACAGGGTTATGTTTTTTATTATTGCCCTAACTTTAATCAGGGACTCTGTGTTGTTCTTTGTCCTTCTTCTTAGTGGCTGCTGCATGAATGATATGTTGATGAGTTAGACGTAGAAAAGCTTGTCTTTTTATGATGGAGGGATGCGTAAATAAACTTCACATCAACACATCACATCATGACTCATTTGCTCCTTTGAAACACAATAGAACACGATACGATGTACTTTATTGTCCCCTTAGGGAAATTAGTTTTGGACTTAAAAGCTGCACAGGTAAATAAATGCCTTGACATTTACAAAAAAACAATAACATATGAACAAACAATACAGTACTATCTGTACATGTCACAACAATAAATTGCACATAAAGTATTGCACACATCCTAAAAACATATTGCATGTAACACATATTTCCCTCAGCCCATAGTAAAACACCATGAAACTACAGCCTAGGGCAGCGTTATTTAAACGTTTGACAGAAGAAGGAACAAATTAGTTTTTAAACAGTTGAGTTTACTGTGAGGGACTGTGTGCTGTCTGGAGGAAAGAGCTCATCTTGTGTGTGGAGGATATGTGATGGCACAGTCACTATGCTCACTATCCTAACACAGGACAAATCTCACCTTTAAAACACCAGTGAAAAAATATGTCTGTATCTGCTAGAAAACGTCAATTGAAGTGGAAAAGGTAGTGTTATTATATATAGTATTATATTATATATAATTGTCATTGGACGTCTGCTGTCAAATGACAATAAAACGACTGAAGGTTCATCTTTCCTTTACACATTATGGAACCCATTGCTGATTTTCTAAGATAAATAAAATCACATTACAACAGTAGAAAATAAGCCATATGTTAACTGAAGATTATTTTTGATTGAGAACCAACCATGGGATATTTCACCCATAAACATACAGTATGTTAAAATTTGTATTATTATGTATATGTGCACACGCTGTTATGATTGAGGCTCTGCTTTTAGATTTGAATATGTAACCAGAATATATGTTTTTGTTTTGATTAAATACAGTGTCTTGTTATCCCAAGTGGGCTAAATATTTGGTATGACACAAAAATAACTCAATCATTGTTACATCTTCTTGATGGTTTAATTTACATTTACAATTTGACACGGGGTGGGGGGGAAAGAAAATATCAGATCATCAATGCAAAAAGAAATTCATGACAATTCATGATAATTCATGACAACTCATACTGTCTATGCTATGGTACCGACAATACTGTCTAGGTACATCCATAGACAGTACATCCATTGACATAGAGTACAGAGTAGATCCATAGAGTACATCAGCTCAACTTCCTGTTTGATATTTGCTCCGCCCCCTTTTCTAACGTCACAGCAACGACGCTGCGGGTGCTCTGATGTATTGTGTTTAGAGACACGCACGTATGCATAAAAAAACAAAAACAAGTGGTCTGATGTTCCTGAAGTGTCCCTAAACAGCGGAACATAGCTTGAAGTGCTACACTTGTGACACGGTGTCGCGTTCAATCAACACAGAAGAATCAGGAAATCCAAGTTTCACCCTCTTCCTCCCCCTGATCCCCTCCTCCTCCTCCTGCGGTCGAAAGGAATTAGATAAAGGAAGAGGACAGGATCGAGCACATGATGACTAACTTTAAAAGGGGTTTCGCATCTAAAGTTCGCAGCTGGTTTTAGTGAGCGAGTCTCCTGCAGGCGTGTGACCGACCGTGCGACATGGATCTCGGCTGCCAGGACTGGATGTCAGCTCTACCCGCGGAGCTGTGGGACGTCCCTCTCACTAACTTGGCCATACCCGGTAAATGGAACACTCACTTTCTCTCTCGCTGTTTTCACCCTAACTTGTGATAATGTAACTTACCAGTGCAGAATAGCCAACTACTCCGGGATCAACTATTCTGATCATCAATTAATAAATCAAGTCATTTCTATACATAAAAATGCCATCTAGCCTAAATGCACTGCTTCCGGTCTAAACGTGAATATTGCTGCTATTCCTATGACAGTAAACTAAATACAATCTTTAATTATTATTATTCTTTTGTTTTTATTTCATTTTTTGCCTTGTCCATCTTATTATTTTATGATCACCTGTATTGGTTTAGTTAATTGGCTAAGCTTTATTTGTTCAGGAAGTCTGAGAACACATTATCTATTCTATATCTATATTAACCCTTTCTATATACATCTACAGGCCTATTCTATAACACACACACACACACACACACACACACACACACACACACACACACACAAATTAAAACAATCACAAATTATTTTAGATGTTAATGAATGTGTGTTTTGCGTCTGAGTCTAGTGGTTAGGGGTATAGTAGGCCTACCAGAAGCCAAACCAGTCTTTCCCACTTCACAGTTGAAGAACTTGTAAAGCTTTATTTCTTTTTTGTATTCCCACCTGTTTGTCCAGGGAGCCATGATGCCATGAGTTACTGTCTGGACATAAACTCCCCCTTGGTCCCGTCTGAATCCGACTTTTTCCGGCTCCTGGATAGACTTTTCTCCTGCTTTACCAGACCTGCCATCTTTAGATGGGCTACAACACAGGTATGTACAGTGTAGTGATAGGGGACTGTGTCAGAGTGGGTGGAAGGACCCCTATGGGACTCAGAAGGTATTGCTGTGGTGTAAGACACAATCCTAGAAGTATGTTTTTATAAATTGCTCTTCCTCCCAAGGACAAAAGCATCGAGGAGCAACTTTCGATGGGGATTCGCTTCTTCGATCTCCGCGTTGCACACAAACCCGACGACTCCTCCAGCTACCTGTACTTCACACACGTCATATACACACATCTAACCGTTGTGGTGAGTACAGTCATCATACTGGTAAGTCTCAGCTGAGGTACAAAGAGTACAACCATATTCTACTTAAGTAAAAGTACTATTACTTCGATGAACTTTTTCTACAAGTGAAAGTATAAAAAAAGCTACTCAAGTAAAAGTGAAAAACTAACTCAATTAATATGAACTCAGTGTAAAAGTTACTTAGTTACTTTTTAACAGCAGGGGGAGACATACTTTTTTTAAATATTTATTCTTAATTAATATCTTATTTGGAGATTTGATAGACTTTCGGTTTAGTTTGCTGACAGATACAAAACAACCTTAGAGACCTTTTTTATTTACTTTTTTTCACAACTCCGTAACGGATGGGACTTAAAGTATAGCAAAGTACAATACTTCAAACAAAACATATTTAAAGTAAAAGTAAAATTACAGATTTTAAAAAACTATTTTTAAAAAGTAAATATAAAAAAGAAAACTACTTAATTACAGTAATGTGAGTTACTGTAATTAACTTCCAACTCTTTGGGCCTTTATAGTATGTTTCTATAAATGTCCTCCCTTTACAGGAAACCCTGGCGTCTGTGGCCACCTGGCTGGATTCTCACCCAAAGGAGATTGTTATTCTTGCTTGCAGCCATTTTGAGGGAATAGAGGACAAACTCCATCAATTGTTTATTTTCTCCCTGAAGAAGCTGTTTGGCTCAAAGCTCTGCCCGCAGAAGGTTAGCGTTCTCCACGACCAGCTGATTCACGGTATAAAAACAACACTCTGTCTTAAACAAGCTCCCCTGTCCTCCACAGGAATCCGTCCTGACCCTGCGCAGCCTGTGGGCATCTGGTTACCAGGTCATCCTGTCCTACGACTCCCAGAGTGCAGCGAGACATCAGGAGCTGTGGCCTGCCATCCCTTACTGGTGGGCCAACCAGCACACAGCACAAGGAGTGATCAGTTACCTGGACTGGAACAAAGACCTGGGACGTCCAGGTGAGGGTAACTCACACTGACTCGGAGTACAGCGGCAAGCTTAACCCTTGTGTTGTCTTCGTCGTCGGCCATGGACTTGTCATTCTGGGTCAGAATTGAAAAATGCACTTTTTTTGGAACATTTTCTGATGTTTTGTTGCTTTTTGAACTTTTTTAAAACATTTTTGTCCCGCTTTTCAACGCTTTTTTTTTAAGTCATGGTAAATAAACCTAATTAAAATGACATCATACCTAATTTTTGAGTTTGAAAAAAAAGCAGAAATTCTGAATTAAAAAAATAAGAATAGTTAAGATCAGAGGATGTTGCATGAATCACAGACTGGTTTATGTCCGTTTGGTCAGGATGCTGTTTTGAAACCATTTAACATTTTTTTTTAAATGCTGTGAAATTAAATAAAACAACATGGATGCATGGATGTATATGTTGTCTGGGTTCCATACAACGTACATGCATGCATCCTAGTTATTTTGGGGCAATTTGGATGTTAAGAAAGTCATATTTCTGATATAAAAAACTTTGAAAACAAATCAAATTTGACCAGAGGACAACACAAGGGTTAAGACCAGTAGAGACTAAAACCCCCCCATTTATTTTTCCTACCCAAAGTCATTGTCATTAAAATTGTTGGCTTTTTATGCTTTTCTTGTTATAAGAATTGTATTATACTAATACTATTGTTTTAACACTGTTGCTCGCTTCTTAGTTTGTTTGATTTTTTTTTTTAAGGATTATGTTTTGGGGATTTATGGCCTTTAATTGATAGGACAGTTGTAGACCGGAAAGGGGGGAAAGAGAGGGGCAAAGACATTCAGCAAAGGGCCACAGGTGGAATTCCCCTAAGTACACATGGGGTGCACACTCTACCAGGTGAGCTACCAGGGCGCCCGGTTGGTTTGTTTTGATCAGTTCTTTAGAACTACCTGATAAGTTGCCTGTATAAGAAACAAACTATTTCTTCTTGGTCAGATTTTGGTTTGTAGAGTGATCAGAGTGTAGAGCTGCACAGATTAATCAATTATTTGATTAATTGTCAACTATTAAATTAATCACAACTATTTTGATAATCAGTTGGAGTCATTTTAAAAAAAAAAAAAAAAGGAAAAATTCTCTGATTCCAGCTTGTTAAATGTGAATATGTTCTAGTGTCTTCTCTCTGTGACAGTAAACTAAATATCTGAGTTGTGGACATAAGACATTTGAGGACATCTTCGTGGGCTTTGGGAAACACAGATCCACATTTTTCTCCATTTTATAGACTAACCAACAACTAATCGATTAATCAAGAAAATAATCCACAGATTAATCTCCGATGAAAATAATCGTTAGTTGCCGCTCCAGTAGAGTGTAACATTACAGCATACTGTGTGATTCCATTAACTCATAGTAACTTGTTTTCCCAGAGGGCTTCTTCGTCTCTGGCCTGAACCTAACAGCTGATAGATATTACATCACCGAGAACCCGAAGCAATCCCTGCGGACGCTGACCTTCAGTAACTGGGAGTGTTTGAGGAAATGGCTGGAGGACCAGGCGCCTGGGTCGGACCCCAAGAGCCTCAACATCATCGCAGGAGACTTTGTGGGTCCACTTCCGCTCTGCACTCTGGTCATTGCACTGAACAAAAAACTTCTGCGGAAGAATGCGAGATAGAACAAACAAAAGCGGGAACTTTTTCTGAAAGAGCTATTGTATACCTCATTTCCTCTTTTTGATACTTCTATTTCCATGCACTTTTGTCGTCGTTATACGGAAGAGGAGTAGGGCCCCAGATGAAAAATGTATGTTTTCACGTGGCCCTCTTCCGTATCATTAAGACCTCTAACTGAAATAAATGTTTAGAACCAAATCTGTATTTTACAATCTGAGTTTCTGTAAGTTACATTCACCAAAAAACATTCTGTACGTGTCAAATCTACAGCTCTCATGTGCAATATTGTAGCAGCCAAATACTGTACGTTGTTTCAAGTGTTCAGACTTTGGCTGTTGATTCTTGTATGTACTGTACGTTGGGTGTTGCTGTGGTATAAAGGTTATAAAGGTAAGCTCCAAATTGTTGTCGGCAGGTGTTTGTCCAGAAAGGGCAAATGGTTTTTAAAGTGCTGTGACACTCAACGCTGCGATGCTGGAGCGCATTTGCGCCAAAACCTTTGTTCAAAATGCTGTCTTATGGTTTATGGATTTAATGCTGAAAACTGAAAGAATGGACATTTTCATGCTGCACGATAAACCAAATAAACGTTTTGTTATTGTTGCTATAACCCTTGTGTTGTCCTCGGGTCAAATTTGACCCATTTATAAAAAAAAAAAGAAAAACTATCAGAAAAGTGGGTTTCTTTCAACCAAATTTTCTGAAAAATAACGTGGATTGTTCCACACGCTATTCACAAGTAAAATAAATGATCAGCCCTTCTTTAAATTTGGACGCTTTATTCAATTTTATGGCATTCCAAAAGAAAAATTATGAAAGAATGTTTAAAAAGGTGACTAAAATGTCCGCAAAAACTGGGGGTAAAAAAAAACTCACAAAAACCACAAAAGGCGCAGAAAAAATTGGCAAAAATATTGGGGGAAAAGCAACAAAAGTTTTGAAAAAGATAAGCAACAAAAGTTTTGAAAAAGATAACCAAAACGTTTTTGACCCAGAAAAACTAAAAGTTGCACGGTCGACGGGAAGACAACGAGGGTTAAAGTAACTTGAACGCTACACAGCATGTAAACATTAGGCGGCGCGTCAGCCACGTCCCTCTGGGTTAAATACCTCAGCAGCTAACAGTTTCAGACTGAGCTCCTTTAACAAATATGTTCCACAAGAATGTCGACAGCGTCTTTTATAAAATGATTGTCAAATATTTAAATATACTGTACAATACGTAGTCTTTTTCTTTCTTTAAAAAGAAGTTTGCAGGCCACGTGGAGCAGTCATTTCCTCGGAGCTGCTGTCATGCAGGATGCAAGAAAGACTCTCTACTTTGCTCCGGGCCTGAACACTTTGTTGTAGCGTCCGTAGGCAGCGGCGCTGATGATCACCTTGACGACAGCCGAGCCTTCATCTGCATTCACCTGCACGTCCTGAACAGTGGCTTCCTTGTACAGCCAACTGTGGACAAAGACGTGCATTAACTGCGGATGCTCTCTTATTCTCAAAAATAAAAACACAGTGAGAAAAACAGCTCTCACCTTAACTGAGGCGTGCTGAGGTCAACTGTGAGGTCTAAAATGTGTTTTCCTGTCGAGTTTACAATCTCTGCTTCCACTGCTTTCCTCAGCTCATCCAGGCCTCGCTGCTCCAACGCAGATATGGCCAGTGTGTTGGGCTCTGGACACTGGTAGCTGAGGAGGGACAGAAAATACTTAACCAAGTACTGGCTCGACCAAATTCACACAGCACACACAAAGAAGGTCAACAAATGATATTACTCATAATAATATCCATATGGATGCAGTGTGTCCTGGAAAAGATGACAATTAATTATGTCTGCAATTTAGTCATTTAAAAGTAATGTCTTATATAGTTTTGAGTACAGATAAATATGGTAATTTATGTCTTAAATTCAGTTGTGTAAGATACATTTTGTGGTTCTGTGATGCAAGGAAACATTCAACCTGTCATGGAATCTACTGTGGAGATCTGCTGGTCATCCCCTTAAAAAAGGTACAATATTATGCAGATTTTCCGGTTTGGCTTTCTACTCGAACATGCTTACATGCTTTTAATGTTCAAAAACATAATTTTTCTCAGACAGTCTGTCTGAATATACCTGTATTTGGCACATTCTACCTATATATAGTGTAGTTGTGACATCACAACCATACGGAAGTTCTAACGGCACGTTTTAAAGGCCCAGTTTCTGAATATGTGCTGTGTACATCGGTGGATTGAGCGTTTTGATACTTTCACATTATTTATATAGCACCTCGACCTGCTTTTTGATCTAAAAAGAAATGGAAACCTCACTTTTTACAATATGGGACCTTTAAGGATAAACTTGGTCTTATTTTGCATTCTAAAAGATCTTTGAAAGTCTTAGAATCAGTTTGTGGATTTTTGTTTTCGCTTACTTGTCAATGAGGTCAATTTTATTGTGGACTTCTATCATGGAGCTCATCAGCCGGTCGGGGATTTGCATGTTCTTCAGTACACTCAGTACGTTTACCTTCTGATTCACCGTCTCTGGATGGCTAATGTCTCGGACGTGAACCAACAGGTCCTGGAAGGGCGGGAAAGACGAGTCAACAACTCTTACTCTCTTCTAAAACCAGTCGCACTGAAAACTTTGGCTCTGCATTTCATCACAAACACCCTCGACGTGACCACCAGGTACATGTACACACAGAGTGTTTAATATCTTCCAGCGTGGCAGAGAAGGAGTCGATGAGCTGGTGGGGCAGCTGGGACAGGAAGCCGATGGTGTCCACGTACAGAACAGTCATGTGACTGGGCAACTGGCCGGCGTGGACGGTGACATCCAGCGTAGCAAACAGCTGGTTTCTGGGTTGAAGTCCACTGTCACCGGTCAGTGCTTTGATCAGGGTGGTTTTTCCTGGACAGATGATGGAGAGAAACTAAACCAAAGTGTGGCCAACATCCTCACAAACTGCTGAACATGCTGAGCATTATCAAAACAATGTTCAAAGCTGTACCAACTGGAAAAAAGAATCACATATGCCTTATGGCTGCAGAAGCCAACATTCTTAAAGAGGTGGATGCCTGTAATGCCTCTGCTACTGCAATGGTAATATTATGGTAGAGCGCATATTATATTTTAATCTAATATGATCATGGCCAAGTCATTTTTTTTTATTAGTATGATTTCATGGCAGGAATTTCTAGATTGGTTTTGTAAGATGTATCTGCAAAAATGCAATTATTGTTGCAGCTGAAGAACATGTCATAAGTACTGTTGAAAGGAAAAGCACGTGAATATGGCAAAATGACGGTGTAGGTTTGGTTTTGTGATGTTTTAATAAAACATGAGTTAAAAAAATGTTCTAGCGCTGTTCCCGGTCTCTCACCACAGTTTGTGTATCCTAACACAGAGACGATGGGGAACTCCTTGTGTTTCCGCTGGGATCGCAGCAGGTGCCTCTTTCTCCGCAGTTTTTCCAGCGCTGAGCGAATCTTCATCTCCCGCTCCTTCAGCAGTCTCTGCTGCACCTCTATCAGGGTCTCACCTGGAGGCACCAATCACCAAGCTGAAGCAATACTTAACATCCATACATTCATACATCCATACATACACGTGTATGCTGTTGTTTAAATCGCTCAGGATGTTACCTGAACCTCCGATGTATCTCGACCCTCCACCCTGCTGATCCAAGTTTGCCATTTCATTTTTCAGACGAGATCTGCCACCATCAGATGAAGACATTTTAAAATCCCAATGCGTGATGGGAAAAACATAAATTGGAGAGAAAAAACATGTCAATGCTGGGAAATTTTGAGCAGGCAAAGTTACCTTAACAAGGGGATCTCTGCCAGAGAAATCTGTAACTTGGCCTCTTTCGTCCTGGCGTTGCAACGGAAGATGTGGAGCACCACTGAGTATCTGTCAAAGACTTTAACCCCCCAGGCCTCCTCAAACTCCCTCTGTGTGGAGGAAAACATGGCTGTCAGTGTGTAAACCCTTCCTGTATGCTGCCAGCCAGAGAGTGATTTTTCAAATAAACTTACCTCAGACAAAGGAGACAGACGCTCCACATTCACAAACACTGCACTGATCCCTGCTGTTTGCCTGATTTTCTCTGAAGGGGTAAAAGAAGCACAGAGTCGTATTAAAACACACTCACTGCACAGACGCACAACTGGACACATAATGGAGACAATACCTGTCAGAGACTGGAAGTTGCCTTTGCCAAATATCCTCTTCTTCTCTGGTGTTTTGGTGGACAGGATGATCTTGTCCACAACTCTCCAGTTGTCCAAAGTGTTCACAAGCCCCACGGCCTCAGCCATCATCAGCTCAGCTGCACACAGAGCAGTAAAGTGAGGGATTCTCCAGCAGCAGTGGCAGAAAAAGTCACAGGACAGTGTCTGACTGTCCCGGGACACTCCTCGGGACAGGACAGTTTTTAACACACACACACACACACACACACACACACACACACACACACACACACACACACACACACACACACACACACACACACACACACACACACACACACACACACACACACACACACACACACACACACACACACACACACACACCGGTTGTCAGGTGCTGTTTCCTGCTTCCCCACTTGACATCAGGGTGAACGATGAACACTCTCTGCTGACCCTCTCCGAGGCCTGCAGGAACCTGCAGCTGGAACAGCTCCTCCACCTCGCTGTCACCAATGAAATCTTCATCATCATCTTCCTCCTCGTGCTGACCACTGCTGAAGTCATCTGTGTTCTTCCACCTGCATGCGGAGAGTGCAAACGCCCTAGAGTGTGCGGGAGCCGCAACTCTCGGCCGGTGTGTTTGGCCGCTGCTGAGTGTGTGAAGCAGCGTGCAGCTTGTTGCTGCTGCTGTCCTAACGTTACAGCTGTGTCCTAACGTCCTAACGTTACAGCTGTGTCCTAACGTCCTAACGTTACAGCTGTGTCCTAACGTCCTAACGTTACAGCTGGGTGCGCGGAGGGGCAGTAAACCAAATAGTAACTTTGCGCTTGTCATGCTAAAGAGAGCCACCATGTGTACTGTCAAAGAATTTCTAATAGTAGTAGACCGGCTTTGGTACTGTTTACGTTTTCTTCTTCTTCTTCTTCTTTTATTCTTCTTCTCTTCTTCTTCTTCTTCTTCTTCTTCTTCTTCTTCTTCTTCTTGCTCTCTGACGGATCACAAACCAACCTGTGGAGCGCATACTGCCCCCTGCTGTAGCAATACGTGAACTGTCTAAATTAAGTTTCCACTAAATACACATAAGATGGAGTTTGAGTTAGGTATTTATAGTTAGGTATTAAAGCCGGTCTATATTAGAAATTCTTTGACTTAACCCATAACGTCTATGACTGAACCACAGCTGTCTTTACTAACACATTTTTTTAAAGGTATAAGTGGTTAAATGTATGCATTTGACAATAGTTAGTATTTGTGTTTGTTCCGTTAATAGTACCATAGTGGGACTTTTTACCCAGTTTGGGAGGAAGAAACTGCCTGACAGGCTAAACACAGGGGTGACTAGCAACCCAATTTATAAATACTGTTAGTTTGTTAGTTTTCACAATTTCTTTGTACATCTTTATTGAAACATTCATTAAAACAAAATCGCACTTGAAGCATTACATTTCCTCTATTACAAATACTACACATGAAAACAAAATATTGTTTAGCCAACCTTTTGTACACGAAGCATACAATATTCATCATAAACACCAATAGAATATACAATATTCTACTATATTGGTTAGTTGAGATGTATTACAAGTGCTGACGAAAATCTAATGTATTTTGTATTATTTAGGCAGCTGTTAAAAATGTATTCAGTACGATTCAATATCACCTTTGCAAAAAGTGCAAATATACATTCAATATTAAACTTTTGGTAAATATATTAATCACATTAATGTAGATTTAAAATTCACTTATTTTGCTTTCAGAGGAACGTTTTTGAATCTCGCCGGGTGCCATATCAGCTGGCAACATCCCAGCGCGTGGGTGAGGGCGTGTATGAACTTTAAACAAGTCAAACAGGTCGGACCAATCTCCAACAGGATGCATTCTTGGAGAAACTGACAGGGCTGAGGTCTTTAAAGTTGTTAATGTCTATACATTTGTATTTTTTTAACTGTTATGTTATGTAATGTTAGTCATTCAATTTAGAGAAGACGCGCGCGCGCGAGAGAGAGCAGGTACGGCAACAAGTCGCAACATGACTGACAGTGAATTCATTCAGAGTGAATTTTGTGCTTATGACTTGGAGTTTGCTAACGGGAGCGAGCAGAAGACAGGGGAGTAAAGTTAGACGGGTAAGTAAGTTAGTACGGTCCTGCAGTTAAAGAGGACAATATCTTTGAGTTGTTTTGGCGTCTTCTGTGCGCAAACGCGCCCTCAGCGGGCGATGCCGCCGGTGGCTCTATGGCGCACAGGACTGCTGCTCAGCTTCCTCTGTTCCTGCGCATGTCTGGGTAAGATGACTGTCTGGTCTTCCATATTACACACTGACATAACTATCTACACTAAACTTCCTGATGATTTACCTGTGCTGTTTTCACCTCTTTTTCCACAGAGAAAGAGTGCGTCCTTGGCATAGTGGGGCGGCCAGTCTCACTGCCCTGCGTTTACCCCCAGTTATTAACCTCTGTGAATGTTTCCATTGAGTGGAGGAGAGGTGAAGAAGTAGTGCTCAAATCAGTGTGGAAAAAGGATGGCGATGTGGAGGAATGGAGCATTAACAGGGCCACAACCCCAGCGGACGCAGCACTGACTGGGAACGTCTCTCTGCAGCTGCCCACAGTTGATCCTACAGAGCACAACACCTACTATTACAGTCTCCTCTTCATTTCAGGGGAGAATCACAGCACTGAGCTGTGCACTGTGTGCCTCAGGACAGCAGGTCAGTGTCAGTAATCACAAGAATATTTATAGGTCCCATATTGTAAAAAGTGAGATTTTCATCTCTTTTTTAATTTATTATAAAGCTGGTCAATGTGCTATATAAATACTGTGGAAGTATCAAAACACTGTATCCACAGAGAAACACACACAGCCCGTATTCACAAACTGTGCCTTTAAACGAGCCGTCAGGACTTACTATACATAGGTGGAAAGGGCCGCTACATTCATTTCCTGGCTGCAATGGCAGTGCAGACACTACAAGAGTGCAGATGCTGAAGACCCTTAACGCTGACCAATCAGAGCAGACTGGGCTTTTTTTTTAGGTAAGGGGACTTAAAGAGACAGGCACTAAAACTGGGCGTTTCAGACAGAGGTTTTTTTTTTAACATTAAAGCATCTAAACATGTTCTAGTAGAAACCCAAAATACAAATATGAACCTGAGAATGAGCATGATATGGGACCTTTAAAGGAACTAACCCCTGTCCTTTGATGGCTGTTTGCAGCCGGTTTCAGCTCCCCGCTGCTGCAGAGGGAAGAGGCCCAGCAGGGAGATGAGGCATCCTTCATGTGTCACTCCACTGGTGGTTTTCCTGAACCTGCAGTTTACTGGCTCATCAACAACACAGAGGAGCCCCCCGAAGGCTCAGTGAGGACCCTGGCGGCATTACTCCCAGACTCCCATCTGTACAACATCACAAGCTACCTGACGGCCAACATTTCCAAAGACGCCAGCGTGTCATGCATCGTAGAGAACCTGACCATGAACGAAACCTTGACATCTACAAAGTGTGAGTGATCTGTCACTGCCCTTTTATATATATATATATATATATATATATATATATATATATATATATATATATATATATATATATATATATATATATATATATATATATATATATATATATATATATATATATATATATATATATATATATATATATATATATATGTATATATATATATATATATATATATATACACATATATATATATATACACATACAGTGTGTATATATATATATATATATATATATATATATATATATATACATACATACACACACACTATGTTTGAGGAGGTGTTCTGGTATTTTTGTTATCTTATTTATTATTTCTGTTATATTTCTGGTATTTTATGTATGAGTGTGTGTAACTTGCTGCTGTAACAGAGTAATTTCCCAGTTTGGGATTATTAATAAAGTCCATCTATCTGTCCATCCATCTATCTAAGATGGATTGAAGGGCAGCCCTGTGGTGGGTCGAGCATCCGCAGCCTTGTGGCTCTTGAGCACGGCTCTGTGTGTGGTGGTCGGGGCCATGGTGCTGGCAGGAGTCATCTATCAGATTCACCTGGACAGGATGAGTAATAGGAAGAAGAACGAGTACCTAGAGCAGCACCCTAACAGAGGTAGGCATGTCTGAAGGTTTCTCCCATGTGCCAGTCTTAAGAAGCTATGAGGCCAAAGATTTTTCATATGTCAAATTCTTTTAGCCTAACATTTTTGAAATTATATTTTTAAGTTAAAAATTGAATTAAGTACAATTTGGAAATAAGAGGAAACTCTGAATTTTTAGCTCTTTAAAAATAGAAGTTTGAGAGAGAGAGAGAGAGAGAGAGAGAGAGAGAGAGAGAGAGAGAGAGAGAGAGAGAGAGAGAGAGAGAGAGAGAGAGAGAGAGAGAGAAGCTTTTCTAAATATACATTATGTGTAACCATAGTATCTTGTGACCCTTCAATTTTTGATAAAACTACTGTTTTTTTTATTTATTTGGCAGCTACAGTGTCCGCCAACACACTAGTTGGCGGACATTGTAGCTGCCAAATAAAAAAAACAACTATATTTTCCATCTTTAAAACTACTTTAAGAGGGAGAATTATGAACATAACTTTGTCCTACCCTGGTGTGGAATGTACTATCATGTTATCTAAAGCACAAATTGAACAAAGTGTAAAAACAACTATACTGGGCACCTGGGTAGCTCACCTGGTAGAGGGGGTGCCCATATATAGAGGTTTACTCCTTGATGTAGCGGACGCAGGTTTGACTCCGACCTTTCGGCCCTTTGCTGAAGTTCATTCCCCCCTCTCTCTCTCTCTCCTTTCATGTCTTCAGCTGTCCTAATCTTAAAAACAAACAACTATACTTCTAACTTGGTGTGATGAAAAAAACAAATGATATTCAGTATAAAACTGCTCCCAAAAGGTTTTCATACAACTAGATGGTCTTTCCTCTGATCCTGAGCAGCCTCTGTTTGTTTCTTCAGAGCAGTGCTCATTAATAATGTTAATGACCCCAAATAACCTTACCTGATTAAAGGAATAGTTCAGATATTTTGAAGCGGGTTGTATGAGGTACTACTTATATATAGTCAGTATTACCTACAGTAGATGACGGTCAGAACACCCCTAGTTTGGAAAAAAAGACTGGAGTACAGAGCTGAGCAATGTACTGCTGGGGACGGAGGCAGCAGCAAAACATATTTAGCCACCTTAAATAATTATGTGCTATATTTAGAATATTTTCCCTACTTTACCTTGCCGCCAGACAGCCCTTTCTGACAAGGATGGATGCTCTTTTCAAAGTCACCAGACTCATTTGGCAAAAAAAACTCATACAACTCCATTTCAAAAGATCCAAACTACCCCTTTAAATTACTTTTGGTGAAATCAAACAACCTTTGGTAAAAGAAAATGTCAAAGAAATGTTTCTTAAACATACAGCTTTGTTATTTATGCAGAGGTGGAACTAGTATTCGTGTGTTATGTGCTTTTGTGACCGCTGCAAAATTGTAACTGGAGTGTTTGCTGTCATCAGGATATAAACGTCGATGTCCAGACAACGAGGAGGAGGTGGAGGAGATGAAGCCGGAGGGAAAGGAGACCGATGTGTAAAACAAATCCTCATTAACGGTCACTTTTCGGACCTGACTCAAATAGAGCGCTGGCTTGTAAATATGGATTTTTTTGTGACTGCTAGGGTCACCATGTCAATATTCAATACAAGTAGTGGGTCCAATGTAGATATACGTATAGTGTCTCTAACTAACCCTTGTGTTAAACCTTGTGTTGTCTTCCCGAAAACTTTTTCCCAATGTTTTTTACGCCTTTTTTTTTTTTTTTTGCTTTTTCCAACGTTTTAAATTGTTACATTTTTTCTACACATTTTCAGCGCTTATTTCTAAGTCCCATATTTTCTGATATAAAATAAAAATTTAAAACGGGTCAATTTGACCCGAAGTCAACACAAGGGTTAGAAAAAAGAAATAAAAAAACATCTCACCACTTCACCTCCTGTGAATTCTTCTATTTAATGCACACTCCCTTTCTTCTTCTTGTGGTGTTTAATAAAGATGGTCAAACCCATACCTGTTGCCTTTTATTTTATTTTATTTTATTTTATACAGATATCTTTATTGTTTTTGCCTCACGACAGAAAATATGTGAATATTTCTTTTAGATTTAAAATCTCTGGTGCCACAATCGATTCAATTCATTTCACGAACCAAAGAAAGAAAGCCCAAAGGTTCTACTCCCAATAATATGAAATGGATTTAAAGATGTAGACTGTCTCATTAGAGAAGCTCTAACCAGCAAATACTTAGTTTGACTTGGTAATTGATATAAACATTTAACTGGTTACCAAAACTGTCATCAATTTTCTACTGCTCAGCCACTCATTTCAGCACCAGACACACAAAACAAAGCACAGTTCCATCCTTAAGAGGTGAGCATCGCCATGCCAACTGCATCTCTTCTTCCCTCAATTCAGACAAAGAGGCCCGGCGCTTCAGAGGGAGAAGAAGACGTGGGGTTGGTGGCAGAGATCTGTTGCATAGTTTGTGTCGGTACCTTGGCACCTTCTTTCTTAACCGTCCCGGCGTTCAGCTGGATACTCCCTGCACAGATGTCACTGCGTAGATGTCGTCCCGACGCTGCGCTGTAATCGGGATCTGCTGCCGGATGTCGGCTAAATACTGCAGGTCTGGGAACAGGTGGCACATACAGATACACACAGGTTTAGTGGAGTGCTGCAACTAACCATTACTTTTATTATCTATTAATCTCTTAAATATTTTTGTGGTTAATTGATTAGTGGTTTGAAGGGCTGGGCAATATATCAATATTATATTAGTCTATAACCCGTCGTTCCACTTTTGGGATTGCTCCGTTGCTTCTGGAAATTCCGCCGGATGTCCCTCATTTCGGCCAGATGTCCGTCCCCTTCCTCTTCCTTTGTGTTGGCGTTCTAACCTCCGGTGGATTTGTGAGGACTATGGTTAGCTGCTCCTCAGATCTCTGCAGGGTAAATCCAGACAGCTAGCTAGACTATCTGTCCAATCGGAGTTTTCTGTTGCACGACTAAAACTACTTTTGAACTACACACATTCCACCAAAACAAGTTCCTTCCAGAGGCTATTTAGCAGAGGCACCGTGGCTCCGTCCGGAGCTTAGCACCGCCCAAGACGATTGTGATTGGTTTAAAGAAATGCCAATAAACCAGAGCACGTTTTTCTCCCATCCTGGAATGCTGTGTGGACTAGTCAGACCCTCCTCCGCAGCGCTGTAGAGGAAGGTCTGGCGATGCAACACTAATATATTGATATTGTGATATTAAATGAGATATCATCTTAGATTTTGCATATTGTAATATGACACAAGTGTTGTCTTTTCCTGGGTTTAAAGGCTGCATTACAGTAAAGTTATGTCATTTTCTGAATTTACCAGACTTTCTCAGTTCTATTATTTGTCTGTTTAACACTTAGTCATTATATCCACATTACTGATGATTATTTATCACAAATCTCATTGTGTAAATATATTGTCAACCCTACAATATCGGTAATGAAGTATTTGGTCAAAAATATTGTGATATTTGATTTTCTCCATATTGCCCAGCCCTAGTTGTTTGGGCTCTAAAATATCAGAAAATGGTGAAGAATGTCGAGTGTTTCCCAAAGCCCAAGATGACGTCCTCAAATGTCCTGCTTTGTCCACAATTCAAAAATATTCAGTTAACTGTCACAGAGACACTAGAAAATATTCACATTTAACAAGCTGGAATCAGATCAAAAATGACAATTTTCAAAATAGTTAGCGATTAATTCAATAGTTGACAACTAATTGATCGATTAATCATTGTAGGTCTAGTTTAGTGCAGTCTCAACATATACTGAAACAATGAGGACAACTGTAATCCAATACAGCTGCCCTGCATCCACTACTTCAATAAAGCACGTTGTCAGAACAAGGTTTCAATTCTTCCAAACCCTGCTGTGTAATAAGATTTATTTTCAGATATCATGCATGACATGAACAAATGGATGACAGGGTTTCCTCCAGTGTATTGCAAGCCTGGTGACTCACCGGGCCTAAGTTGCCCCCCAGCAGGACTAAACCACTGGGAACTTTGTTTTAAAGATGCCCTGCCACACAAAACCATTTTTAGTTGTATTTTTTTTTAAATATGTTAGGTCCATATGTGTTTGTGTTATGTCATGAATGTGAAAATGAGCTCTAGCCTAGTGTTAATTTCGTCAGACGAGACGATACTAACTTTTTTTCCATGACTAAGACGAGACGATGACGAGACTGCGCCAATGTCCAAAAACGCTGACTAAGACTAAATTAACGTGCATTATTGTTGATGAAAAAAGACGAGACTAAAATGTTTTGCATAAAATAAAAACCAAGATAAAATCTCTCTTCATTTTCGTCTACAATCGTCTCTACTTTTTCATCATGAGATAAAATATTCAGCTGTTACCGAGACCCGGTGCTACGACACCAACAGGTGCCCTAACGACCGTTATCTAACGGACCGAATAGCAATGCAGATTTCGGTGCCACTTAAATGCCTGCGCTTCTCTCTGACCTCAGTCACATTAGCTACAAAAGAGAGTGACATGCACTCGCTTGTGGGCACTCCTGGGCGTGCCTAGCCTACTACTAAAATATATGAGATAAAATGCCAAACATATCAGATATATACAGAAATACGATGTCCTGAAGCGTTTTCCACCATCTTGAATTATTTTCTTCAACTCGAGCCACTGACCTACGTCACGCTGCCCCTTCACTCCGATTGGCTGTCGCTTTGTCGCATCGCTCAGGATTTGCATAAAATAGGCAGCGGCGAGCTCGTCGCTTGTCGCTGGCAAACGGCCACTCCCGTTGAAAATGAATGGCAGCCTGTCGCTTTGTCTCTGCCTCTTGTAGCTAATGTGACTGGGGGGGGTCATGCTCCTAAACGGACGTTAGAGTCAACCGAAACATCGCTGCACGGGGCGCTAGTTAACACTACACTTGGCAGCAGGTAGCGTTAGCTTAGCGTTAGCTAGCAGTTGGAGTAAACACGGTTACAATGCTGACAGCTAAACGGTGTAAAGGTTTGTCTCTATTTCACCGTGTAGGATTCCAACACGAGACGTACGACAGTCTGCAGCTGCCGTTGTCTAAAAAACAACACATATGTTGCGTTCACTTGAAATACGCCTCGCCAGTTTCGTGCTGCATTTATTTTTGTGTAAAATATCCCTTTCCCATGGTTGTTTTTGTCGTTTACTGGTGAAATAAGGAAGAGGCTCAATATTTATATAACTTTATATAATTTATTTTTATAACTATTTGACTGAAATGGTTATCAAAAATAATTTATTTAAAAAAAAAAGACTAAAACGTTTTGACTAAAACTTGACTAAAATGGCGAGACTTTTAGTCAACTAAAAGTTGACTAACAACATTTTTTGGCACAAGACTAAGACTAAATTAAAAATAGGTGACAAAATTAACACTACTCTAGCCACTGAACAGAAATAAGCAGAGAAATCAGGCCAATTATAAAAGCTGGTCAGTCTGACGTGGTGTCGCCTGAGCTCATTACTATTCATGAGCTCGCCCAGTTGCACTGGGTAAAGGATGCTTATAGCCAGGCTCTCATTGGCTAGCTGTTAGCCAATCAGAGTCAAGCAGCTTAGCTCGTTGAATATTAATGAGAACTGGCGCAAATCGAGCTGAGTCTTCCAGCAGGCTTTCTATACCACGCTAGAATGGCTTGAAACAAGTTAACCATAAATTTTTTTTACAGAGTCCATGGTTGAACTTCAGACATTACCACAAGGTAATGAAATGCATGTGGCAGGGCACCTTTAATGTATTTTTGAGACGTTCATCAAACTACAGTTACAGTGGGGTGGTGTAAGGAATTATGTCTATAATGAAGCCCCCCGTTTCACTTCATTGTATGGTACAGTAATGCATACACTCACATTCCTGGACTTATATGGTACTCAAAGCGTAAGCTAACTTTCTGTGTCCTGAGTCTAATACAACACTCACATTCCTGAACTTAAAGATAATCAAAGCTTGAGCTAACTAACTGTGTGTTCTATGTCTATGCATCTAGAATACAGAAATATTTCTACAGCGGCTCGGTTGGAAACTTTTAATATTCTCAATTCTCCAGTAAGCTTTTAGTACTGATTTAATGTAGGACCCTATGTAATCTGTTATATATATATATATTTTTAAATGTAGTTTCATGATTCCATCCATTCCATTAAAAGCTGCCGTTAGTCTGAAACCCTGTGATGATGTGGCACAGAGAGCAAATCAATGTTATTTTGCAAAAACAAAGAGGCCAGAACATGGCTCAGTCCTGCAGTTGGAACTCTTTTGATCAATACTGTCTGCAGAAACAAGCAAACGGTTCTTCCACTCACCGATGTCAGCATAAATCACAGCCTCCTCTGGTCCAGCCTTGGAGATAACTTCTCCCCTGCAACGACACACTGCAACAATCACACGCTGGAAAATCTTCACAGAAAACAAAAGAAAAGCTTTCAATATGACACCAATATCCATGGAAAAAGACTGTTAGTTAGAACGTCATCAAGTACGTTTACTAAACTACTGTTCCTAATTTTGAGATTCTTACTATTACTACTCCACTACATCTCAAAGGGAAAAACTGTACTTTTAACTCCACTCTATTTACTTGACAAACTAAGATTTTATGAATAAAACATATGATCATTTATTAAATATGATGCATTGGTATAAATTAGACTACTAACTACTTAAAGTAGTTAAACTTAGCTTCACCTTAACCAGTAAAATGTCAATTACACGTGAATGTACACGTTCTGCATAAAGAATGCTACTTTTCTTAGCGCTTTGGATATTTTTAGTACATCTTGCTGATAACCCGTCTATACTTTTTATTTTAAATGCAGGACTTCAACTTGTAATGGAGTATTTTTACCTTTTTGAAGTGTTGTGAATAATGTTACATTCCAGATTCCATTCTGTTTTATTTGTTTCCTAAATTGCAACACTGTTTTCCTATCTGTGTGAACAGACCTCGGGACAATTCTTTCTGCCCCTCCTGACTCGTTCCTATCTTACTACATGTCATTCGAGAATATGTATATCCTCGTGTGTCTCATTAAACCTTTAGAACATTGCGAACCGAACCCTGCTTTGTTCTCTGAGATCTCACCACTGCTCTCAGAATCAACTCCCAGGGGTCCCAGCCAGTGTTGTGTCAAAATGTGATCAAATCTGGTTTATAATTAAATTATGGGCAAATATACGCTGTGTGTCAATGTGGTATAGATAGGTGACTTCACCAGAAAGACTGACCTGAGAAGGCGGTCCTTAGACTCCAAAGTATCCAATTGGATTCTCAAACAGCATGTCCTGAAAACGGTTACTGGTGGATTTCTTTTTGACGACACTAGACAAAGGGATCTTCAGTAAGCATTCCGGAACTTACTCTGGTTTTTTGTGTGTTGAACTCTTTTTGAGCACATTAAACTCTTTTTACATCTGATTCTGACCGTGTGGATTTTTCTAAGACCTTTTGGGATTTTGTCATACTTTGAAGGGAAACAGGAAGAGCATTAAAAAAAAGAAGGGGAAGTTGGCGTTCAGGTCCGAGCCATTAATCTGGCCTGGGCGTCGGATCTATAATTCACTACGCTACAACACCAGAAGATGGTAGGATTCCAACCACAAAACAATCCTGCTCGGATTGAAATACTTTTGACTGACATAAGTCATCTATCGCTTTCCTTTCATTAACTTATGGCTCCCTCGCTACCCCAGCGTCACTAACTGGTGTTCCCTCTGATTCCATTCACACAGTCACACCCAGTATGAGCTGGCCAGAGCGTGCAGAAGGTAATAGGTTACTGCTTGGTACTGTACCATGGGTTTACAACAGTGCTGTGACCCCAGGCCACGTATGAAGAGGTTTCATCTCTGGCAGGAGACGCCGTGGCCACGTACACTTGGTTATCAATCGCCCTGCGAAGGAGACAATGAGACCATGATCAAAGCATACAGCAGTAGCTAACAGTGGCTCCTGTTAGCTTTAAACATTTTAGATTTTTTTATTTTATTATCTATGGCCAAAAATGGTTTTTAATAGTAAAGGTTGCTGACCACTGCTCTAGACTGCTCTTAAAACCAAAACATATAATAATTAATAATTATCACATCATTACTTTATATATATATATATATATATATATATATATATATATATATATATATATATATATATATATATATATATATATATATATATATATATATATATATATAAATAAAGATATACTTTAATCACAACGAAGAACACGGTCTTTGGTGTTGCTTCCGTTAAAAATACAAAATGTAGCAAATGATGCATTTATTAACCATAATTAGTTTGCTGTTTCTCAAGGTACTTTCTGTTTGTAATATCTTTCATTTGGCTTTTTTTTTTATTATGATACAAGTATCAAGATTTTCAAAATGCATACTTTATATAAACTTTATAAAAAGTTGTTCATGGACACAAAAAGCTACATGAGACATTTTACAAAAATATACAGCATAATGGTGACTATGATTATCAGATGAATGTGATCTAATAGTCAAACTTTAGGCTATGGTTGCAGAAAATACTTCTTTCTTTCTGTTCCTCTTCCTCCCCTCACTCTAAATAATATTACATGGTGTGGAATGTATTCATTCATGCCTCAAGTTTAGAATATCATGTTGTCTTATGAGTGACATAAATCAGCCCCTATATATAGGGCTGGGCAATAATTCAATATGATAATGTATCGTCTTTCAATGGAATCTTATCGTGATGAAACCATATATCTATATATATATTAACACTGTTTACCGCATTGTTGATTTATATATCGATATCAATGTTTTTGGTCAAGAATATTGTGATATCTGATTTTCTCCAGATCGCCCAGCCCTATATATAAGATAGTTGGTATCAAAGTAAAATGTGTCTTCACTAGATAATGAAGTGAGTGAGGACAGTGACTGGGACTGTGAGACTGACCTCCCCCTCTGAAGCAGCTCCCAGTGAGCTGGACCTGTGGTCATGTTGAAGGCTCCAGGGTAGACCAGCAGCTGACAGCCTGAGGACAACAGGACAACCCCGTCAACCCTCCCGCACACACACCGTTAAAAACAGCCCAGTGGACGCCACGTCTCATCCATAGACTGAATAATATTAATGGACAAAACATCCGGTTCGGCGAAGTGCTGCAAATGTGGAAGTGCCTTAAACCTGCATCCTATCTGAAATCCAGCAGGGGGAGACACTTGCGGTTGCAAAAGGAGGTTGGTTTCTCTAGAAGTCTATGAGAATGTAACCCACTTCTCACTTGATTTATCAGTAAACATTTTCATAATGAGTTTATGATCTCAATCGCTAGTTTTAAGTCTTCGCAACACAGAATGATGTTAATGTTTTGAATTATGGTCTCGTTGACTTTAAAATCGGCGATAAAGCGGGGGTGTTTTAGGGTGTGGCTATGATGTGATTGCCATTGAAAGTGTGTAACGTAACGTGGCTCCTCCCTCACGTCTAAAATCGTCACATCCGCAACCAGGATGGCTGCGCCCATAACGGCAAACTCAACGACTCACAGAAGATCCGTCCATTAATATTAACAGTCCATGGTCTCATCAGACACTTACCCTCCCTGCTGTAGAGCTGCGCCAGCTCAGCAAACCTCATGTCATAGCAAATCCCCACGCCCACTTTACAGAACGCTGGCGGAGGAGTTACAGAGAAAACAGATTCAGATGAAGCTCGTCCAGCTGTAAGGATGATGAGAGAGATGTCACTTACGTGTTTGGAACATTGACAAACTGTTGCCTGGGCTCAGAGTCTCGGACTCCTGGAAGCGGATTTTCCCCGGAACGTCAATGTCAAAGAGGTGAATCTTCGAGGAGGAAACATGAAGAGAAAAACGTGGAGGTGGTCAACGTCCTGCTGTAATCTATGTGAGGTTGTTAAGTAAACAAATGACAAATGAAATAGTGCAGTTGATGCACACATACCTTCCTATGTTTAAGAATCAGCTCTCCATCAGGCCCAAACACTGTACAGCTGTTGTACAATTTCCCACCGTCCTCTTCAGGGATGGATCCTGGGGAACAACAAGTCACACTGTTCATTGCTCCGCTCTGGAAAAGTTTTTTGTATGATTTCACTGGTGATCTGTGCACAGAAACAAGATTGTTTTGCTGCAAGAAGAGCATACAATGTAACAAAGCAGGTGCAATCAACAGTTAGGCATTCAATGTATTCTGGAAGTTTTTTTGTGATGAAGGTAAATTAAGATTATCTACCTTTTGGCTGCGCCAAATTCTCAACTATTAGCCTCATCGACCAATATAACTGATTTCCCACACTTCTCAGGTTTACTTCTAACAACTCCCAGAGAGAAAAGTTGATGCTTTTTCCACAGCCTTTAGACATGTCATAGCAGCAGAAGCACAGGTGTGACTCATGTCTCAATATATTATAATTTAGGTGTGTCAGTTCCGGGGCCCTGCCCTGTATTGGTCATGCTCCTTGCTTCAGCGACTTCACCTGAGCTTTACTGGCAAAATGTCTGTCGTTAAAAAGGCTTATTGTGGGTTGTATGGAGCAAGATCAAACCTACGTGATAGAGGCTATTCTGTGGATACATTTTATCAAATATTAAACACTGCAGTGGTTGTAAATGGATCATCCACTTGTCAAACATATACTGTTATAATTATTAATACAGTTCAAATGCGACTAAAATTGTAAACGTAAATGAGGAACAGTGACAGTATTGCCAGTTGTTATGCAATGCTATTGTTTTGAAGCTGTTTCTTTAAGCTGCTCCCTCCGCTAAAACACAATATTTCAAGTGAGATCACTTATTAATTCTGCTGCTAGTTGTAAAGGTCTGTCAGCCTTTAACTCTGTGGCACTAATACCAAAACCTGATGTGTGCAGTACTGGTGTTCTAGATAGAAGGGAATGCTGGGAATGCTGGCATCACACACACACACACACACACACACACACACACACACACACACACACACACACACACACACACACACACACACACACACACACACACACACACACACACACACACACACACACACACACACACACACACACACACACACACACACACACACACACACACACACACACACGTTTGGGGTCACTTAGAAATTTCCATTCCAGACAGAATACAGTACCAGCAGAGATCAGTTGCATTGTTTTTCTTTTTCAGAAAAAAATTCAGAAGCTAAAAGACTCAAAAATGGATTTTATATGAATTCTTTTCTACAAATATGTCTGTGCGTTTTTTTATTTCTATTTGAAAAGTGCAAATAAAAAAGCCAAAAAACTACAAAATACAACACTTCTCAAATACACAAACAAACCCACATCAATCACCTTTCCAATGATATCAGGCACATCCCTGAGTGTCAAAGTATATGGGAGCTGTACCACTTTTAATTTGGGTATGACGTTTAGACCAAAAAGCATGAATTTCAAGTGTTTCTTCAGCTACTTCTTTCTACAACAGTCGAGAACCCTTTTGCAATTATGTAAGCAAATAATGTAATCTGAAAACTGCTGCCCTGGTTAAAAAAAACAATACAACTGATCTCAGCAGGTATTGTGTCTGGAATGGAGTGGAATGGAAATTTCTAAGTGACCCCAAACTTTTGACCGGTAGTGTATATATATACACACATATATATATATACACACATATACATATATATATATATATATATATATATATATATATATATATATACATATACATACACACACACACATACATACATATATATACATACATACATACATACATACATACATACATATATATATATATATATATATATATATATATATATATATATATATATATATATATATATATATACACACACACACACACATACATATATATATATATATATATATATATATATATATATATATATATATATATATATATACACACACACACACACACATACATATATATATATATAAAAAGGGCCCATGATTTTACAAGAAAATCTTATCTCAAAATGTTTTCTGAAAAAAGACAAAAGAAACAAAACTGACACATTTGTAACACATTGCACATTGAATATAATACTGTATTGTAAATATATCCACAAGACTTCCAAGTTTCAGAGCAGAATTATCATTAGAAGTAAACATTCAGATGCAAATTTCCAGTAGAGGAAAAATACTTCCACTACTCTATGGAGCCTGGTATGTATGGCAGTACAGCCTACCTCCCACTAGAAACACCTTATTCTCCTTGGCTGCCTCTGACAGCACCTGAGTGGACTCTCCTGGGATCCTCTCAGCATACTCTGAGAAGAAGCTGGTTCCATAAGGAGAATTGAAGCATTCCTGTATTAATGACAGGTGACAGACAGCAGGAAGTGAATGCTGACTCATGCACTGAGCACAAATCAGAATGTATCCCCTTGCGTGTTTGACTAATACTACTAAATAATATTTGAGGTACTTGCCATTATGGTTATAGGATGTGCAATGCCTGATAGGGTACTGGTGCAATATATATGTTATATTTCATATGGTATTATGCAATTGGGCATTGTGTGCAATACAGAAGTTATTGACCACAGCATGAGTTAAAGGGTGCAACCATTATCAAAATAAAGTGCAATACAAGGGGGAGGACGTGTTGTGGGTTCTTTTCTGTTCTTCTGTGATTGTGAGGAAAGGTGTGTGTGTGTGTGTGTGTGTGTGTGTGTGTGTGTGTGTGTGTGTGTGTGTGAAAGGCTTACACCCCCCCCTCCTGCTCACCGGCAGCAGCACCACTTTGCTGCCTTGTCCCGCAGCCTCGTTCACCAGCCTCCGGGCTCTGCTCAGGTTGTCCTGCTTGACGCTCGTCACCTGCAGCTGGACCACAGCCAGGCGGAACTCTAACAACAACCAGTCAGTGTTGTTAACGGTACAACTTTAGAACTGGGAGAACACTCGGAGGAGACATTTACAGACTGGATGTGCATAATTAGCTACAACTTCACATTCATTTAAATAAATGACATGACACAGAGTAGATAACTTTGTACTTACTGGACATCGCTTTAGCTAAAGTGGACATGAACGCAGAGTAGTTTTGTTTGGTGTCACAGTCCAGAGCAGAGCACGTGATTCCGGATGGCTATGTGGTTTTCAAAATAAGAGTCTATCGTTAGTCGAAAGTCCTGGCCAGTAACGGGTTTTACGACGTCAGGTAAAAAAAAAACACATAGATACAAAAGAATGATAATGAAGGCCTGCAGATGCAAACTGATCGTTCCTCTATCTTATCTATTAAAGGCACACGACGACACATGCTAGAGCTTATCTTAAGTGTAGCACCATTAATGTGAAGTTTAGAGACGGAAGTTACGTCAGCAGGGGGTGTCAGTGCATGCCTTTCCTCATTGGTTAATCAGCAACAAATATCTTAAAAATTAACATAATTGACACTACAGGGGTTACTCAGTATGAACCGCTCTCTTAATACATCCGTGGTATGAACACAAATTCATTGTGCAATGTGCATATACTGTATATTTACACTACATAAAATTGCCACATAATTTCCTTTTTGAATGTTTGGACCTTTATTAAAGGTGCAGTAGGTAAGACTTATAAAACTAACTTTTTTGTCATATTTTCTGAAACTGACCCTATGTTCCAGTAGAACTACATGAAGCAGGTAATACTTTTTTTTTTTTATCTGGCTCCTCTGGCACCACCTACAGCCTGTAGTGTGATTTGCAAAAATCCACAGCTCCCTGTTCAGATGCACCAAACAGGGCAGGGGGGGGGGGTGTCTGTGTGTCAATAGGCTCGTTGGAGATGAACTGCGCTTCAACTGTAAAGTGGACAAGAGCAGGCGGGAGCAGCCGGGGGCGTTGACAAAAGTCTGTTGTCAAGTGGGACAGTTTCCAGCAGCCTTCAGGCTGAACAGGAAGTCACAGAAACACTGTGGTTGCGATTCTGATTTCATAAAATGTTATCAGACCCATAGATTAGCTCCTACACAGTCTCCAGTTGTTTTAATTATGACAGAGTAGCTCTCAAAATGCTCAACATGTGATCTGTTGCTGATTTTAATTACCAACAGACTGTAGATGATCCGTAATCTGAACAGATTTAGTCTCTCTGACTTCTAAATATCACTATCAGTCACACAACATGTGTTCTGTACAGAATAAGCTTTTAAATCAGACAAATAGCAACTAAAATCCCTCCAATTCAAAATCAATAAAAAGTTTATATAAAACGTCATCATGTTGAGTCGATTCTGAACCAATCAGCTGTTAGATCAGCTGAGAGGCCGGCATTTCCCAGCATACCCTGGGTCCGCCTGGGTCTTGCAGTCGGTTTGACTTTTTGCAGATTTTTTTTTTTTACCTATCTTCCATTTAACATTTCAAACAGAAAGCATGGTATTGCTGTTCCACCATGACCATGACTTTGTTACAATGGTCAGAAATAAGACCCTAGTGTAAAGATTCTTGTTCCAATATTTAAAGAGTAATTACTCTGCAAATAGCTTTCCAACAGAGGAAAAATGTGAAACGTCTCCGTCGTGTTGTAATCTAACCACGATTTGAAGTTATGTCACATAATTACATAATGCATGAATGAGTATACTTACACAGGTGCATTCGAATAATCTTCATTTATTACAAACAGAAACACTTAGAAAATAATAGCAGTACAGTAAGGTGCAAATTACACTTGAGACATGTTGCATTTCGACTAGCGGTGACATCCTCTGCCAGTGATGTTACAGAGTAATTAAAGACTCCTGGGGATGTTCCAGTCAATACTCACAAATACCACAAAACAACACAAAGCATGGATTACATGGGAATGCTATGAAAGACTGGAGTGAAGAAAGACCAGACTCTTTGATTCAAGTTTTAGTTTTTGTCACCCATATTCTAAATGTGCCCTATGTTTTACTCAGGTTGACCTCTCCCCTCATTTTGTTTTAACAGATGACCGGGATAAATCCTCTCTGGACAAGTGGAGCGGTCAGGAAGCTGCTGCATCACTTTAAACCCAGGCTGCCTACACAACTCGACTTCTAACGCAAATTAATAAGTAAGCAAGAACAAAGCGAGGAAAAGATTAGAGGAGAAGCAGCGATATACTGCGATATGTTGCCACTGCTGGAGCCAATATCACACATCGCAGGCATGAGGCCGAAGGCAACAGTGGCAAGAAAACTAAAGCTGCTTAGTTTCGACTAAGATAATGGACAAGACACACTTGATTTGAAAGCATAGATATATGACTTTTCTTTTTTAGTTAGCATGGTGTTGCTTCAATTACAGTAATAGCCTTTCAGATGCTAATATAACCAGAGATTTATTTCACCTGGGCATTTTTTAAATCAGGTTAACTGGGGGAATAATAATTTACATACTGAATCTGAATGGGATGGAAAAAATACTGAGGTGCTCAGAGTCTTAACTGCAATCACCAAAGCTCGTCTTGTAATACTAATGTAGCCCAGAGGGGCTGTGAATGGTGCTTTCTGAGAGCTACATCAGACTACTATGAGAGGAGGTTAATTCATTATTAAATGTATAAATATCTCCCAGAAAATCTGTAAAAGGTGTACTTCTTAATCTAGACAGAAAGGATACTTCAAAACGTGCGAGCTGGCTTAGAAGCCAGTTTTAAGTTTAAGCATATTCTAACCATCAGGATATGCTTTCAAAATGACATTGCAAAGGTCTGAGCGGATATAGAGCAGTTTACACATTATATATACACATCACATATTTATAAACATCCTCAAATAATTTCTATTTAAGGCGGCCTGGAAAATCAAGTTATCAAAAACAGTTGTTGCGTTAGGAAACCCAACTCGTGCATGTGAGCAATGCTTTTTTGAGGGGGGAATCTGAGAGGGAAAACTAAGAGACATGACTGAGCTACAATACTGTTCCCTAGTCAGAACTGAGATGCTTTAAGTGGAAAGGAAAAGGTCGGTCATGTAGTGATTAAAGAGCTCGGTCAGTATGCTACCTTAAGGCCGGAGGGAAGTTTGCCAAAGTAGAATTGTAGATGAGATCCCATGTTTTATCAATGATTAAGAAGAACATACAGTACAACCAATATTGTTTTTTTAACTTAGTGAAAGAGAATGGTTGGACGACCGTGGAGCACCTAAGTATTTCAACACTCACAGCCTGTCCCACAGGCCCCGCAGCCAGCAGTGTGCCCGCCATGTCCCAAACACGGACACACAGGGCTTCACAGTCAACACTGCACTGGTGTGTCCAGCAGGGAGGACACCCGAGGGAGAGCAGGACAAGGTTTCACTCTCGGCAGACAGAGACTCTGGTTACAGTTTGTGTCACAGCTGGCCGTCACGACACCGCCGTCTCCCTTTACGAGCTCTCCAGAGCATCTAGGACTTTCATGATCTGCTGCTTAATGACTTTGGTGGCATCGCCTGCGTTGGGTATCAAATATCTGACAGGAGGCAAAACAGAGGAAACAGGAGTGAAATGAACAAATAACTACCAACATACACAATCTCTGTCAAGCTTCTGTCAAAGAGTTTCATAATCATAATAAAGTTTTAATATCCTAAAAGAATGAATAGAGATCTAATTAAGCCTGTTGCATTTGATCTTCCGGAATCCTCTCTAAATGTGCCCTCTACAAATGTGTTCATTTTGGGGAGTATGCTTATTTGCTTTCTTACCGAAAGTTAGATGAAAAAAAACCTAACACTCTTTTGTGGCACTAGTATGTCTGAAAAAAAAGTTAGCAAGTTTCAAATTACAGTTTGAGATTTGAAATCTGCGTTTGTAGACAAGCACCTTTCGACTGCTGATATCTCCACTCCAGCTGAGTTGTTGCTGCCAAACTTGAATGTAATCAGTTCTGGGTGCTTCTTTTTGGATGTGATCTTCACCACAGAGTTCAGTGCTTGTCTGGATTGGATGTAGGCAAAGCCTTTCCTCGAGGCGATCTCCCGCAAGCAGTACATGTGAGTTGCTGTGATCAACAAGTGGCTGAAAAGAACAGCAGATTGACAGAGTCAGTGTTACCATTCGCAGATTCCTGAATGATAGGGACGCTTCTTGTTCATTTTTAGGGAAGTGGGGATTAGTCACGTTTAAATGCAACTTCCCCTTTTAGTTTCCAACCTTCGACAGCCGTGATAGCTGGGAAGGATGGGTGTCAGGGGGTCATGTGAAGAATATTCTTACACACACTTTAGTAAATTAATTCGGCCAGCAACTCACCTGGGGAACATGTGGCCAGTTTCTTTGACCTCATTACATGGAATGTGATGCTTTACATCTGGTTTATTTGTCCAGGTTTGAATGTTGACAATCTCCTTCCTGTCGTCGTCTGACATGGATGAGCTGTCGATCTCATCTGTGAGATAAATGCATAAGTTGTTTTTCAAATTAAAAAAAAAGTCACATTATTTAAATAGATTTAGTTTAGAGGCATCCAACAGCAACCTTTTTATTTCCCCTGTAGCTACATTCAATGGGAGTTTACCTGTATCATACTCCTCCTCATCACCAATACTGAAAACAGGCTTCACCCCCCGGTAAGGTTTGCCGACGTGATCGCTGCTGCTCACGTGCCTAGAGATGAAAAACAACAGGGCAACTTAGAGCGTCACATCAGCACTGAGTGAAGGCTGTGAGGATACATAATGTAATAATGCCTGTGATGAAAAGTCACATTAAATACAAATAACAGCAAGGTAACACACACAGCGATGGCATGAAGACCTCCTTAGCCCACTACTGCCAGGTTATGCTGTTAAATATAAAGAAAGAGGTTAAATGAGACATTTATACTCCAGAAGAGCTAGATTAGTTAGTGTATGATATGCAGGGCTATTTGCAGCAAAACATATGGGTTATTTAGATGTGTCTATAGTGGATTCTGCATAGCCCTGGCTATCATCTAAAAGAACAACAATGAAATGGAAAGACAGAGTGTTAAGTGCATCTCCAAGCAAACAGCAGTGACACTAAGGTTTAGGGCTGCACAACATAATTTTTTTTTATCGTCATCGCAATACCAACAGGCGCAATAAACACATTGCGTAGGCATCAACGTATCGCGATAGACAAAGATTTTTTTTTGTTAGTTGTAAGAATTTAGAAAACTGCACTTGAAAGTGTAAATGTCATAACTCTTTTAGTGGTACCCTTTATGTTTAATTCAATGTTCAATTTGTTCAGTAAAAGAAGGTTAGAAATGACTTCCTTTATTTGTTTTAAATTCAACAAGCAATTTATTGTATTTAAGCAGAATACCGAAAGCAGTAGAAATGCAGAACGGAGTACACTTAATTATATAATTGTTAATTTATTGCAAGTAATATCGTTAACGCACCGACCGGTGAAGGCGAGGCGGCAAACTGGTAATGATCCTTCTGCAGGTTCACCTACAGAAACCTTGTTACGACTTTTACTTCCTCTAGATAGTCAAGTGTGATTGTCTTCTCGGCGCTCCGCAAGGGCCGTGACTGACTCTGGCGGGGCCGATCCGAGGACCTCACTAAACCAGTCGGTAGCAGCGACGGGCGGAGCGTACAAAGGGCAGGGACCTAATCAACACGAGCTTATGACCCGCGCTTACTGGGAATTCCTCGTTCATGGGAAATAATTGCAATCCCCAATCCCTATCACGAGTGGGGTTCAGCGGGTTACCCACGCCTCTCGGCGAAGGGTAGACACACGCTGATCCACTCAGTGTGGCGCACGTGCAGCCCCGGACATCTAAGGGCATCACAGACCTGTTATTGCTCAATCTCGTGAGGCTGAACAACACTTGAAGTTGGACGCCGACCGCATCGTAATAACATTCTCGCATATCACATATTTATATTTTCCTCGTATCGTGCAACCCTACTAATGTTCTACCTATAACATCTCAGTTATTCAGACGACGGAGTGAGTTGTGGATGCTTCTTGAAAGGCCACAGCAGCTTCAGTAGTGCCAACTAAACAGCAGTGCTGAATGTTGTTAGTGAAAGCATGAAGACAGATCTGGAACTTCTGGTACGTGTAGTGCCGTTACATGAGTGAGCGGTGTGGGCAGAGATGCTGATATACTACGCATGCGTTAATGTGAAACCGGTTAACTCTCCTACAATCCCGCACACTGGTGCGGGTCTACAGCCAGTGGGCATGCTGGTGATATCATGGAGCTCTTACCGATCTGGAATCACCTTCTCTGGCCAGGGCAGATTGAAAGACATTCTAGCATGGAATAAGGCACAAGGTATGGTAAACTTAAATTTGAAAAAAAGAAAGAAAAAAAAAATTGCAAAACTAAAATGTCAGTTTATAGTTATCAAATGACCACAGTTCATCAGTCCAGTGTTAGTCACAGACTAGATAGTTCACACCTGATATCTGACTCAACGGATGTACAGTGCTCAGCATAAGTTTATGAACCCATGCTAAAGTTGACTAAAAAAATAAATAAAAAAAAATAAAATAAAAAAATATTAATGATATTAATGACTTAATTAAAAGAATGAGGAAAAATCCAACCTTTAAACACCAATTTTCTTTGTGATTGAATAATGTATAATATAAAAATCTGACTACCTCTATGGGAATTTAACATAGGGGTGTACTCACTTATGCCCCCTGTATTTTAAGGAAGAACATTTATTTATTTACAATACATTATTCATTCACAAAGAAAATTGGTGTCCTTAAAAAGGTCAGATTTTTTAATTAAGGCATTAAGATCAATTTCCAAAAGATGATTTTTGGCAATGCAAGACTATGTCAGGTTTAAATATGTATCAAACCCTAAAGACAAATAGCACCTAATCAATGTTTACCATTAAACTCATTTTGGTGGAATTTATTGTAAACTCAAAAAAGAAAAAAATTGTTTTCTGGATTGAGTGATTGCATTGTTTTGTTCTTATTTTTATTTTTTTTATTTGTGAGAGGAATGATATATTTGAAATCTTGACGAATATTAAATTGAGGCCTTACAATTTAAAATTGGAGAAAAATTATAAGAGTGGGTTGTAGTGTGTGTTTGAGGGATGTAGAGGAGGAACTAGGAGCTCACCGGTCTACAGGGGTGGAGGTGTTCTCGATGAAGCTGATCATCTTCTCCTTTACGTTCACTGACTTGGACTTGAGAGCAAATGTCATTTTGTTGACCAAAGACTTGACGCCTTTGCCGTCTCCAGGGCTACTTAGTGACTCTCCCTGTATCAGGAAAAAAAAGATTATCGTTTGAACAAGTAAAACTTTATTCAAATGTGTGTCCAACGTGGAGCTAAAGACAAATAGGCACCATATTGCCTCAGTGAGTCAAAGTACTAATTTGTGCGTTCACAAATGTTTCTGACCACTTACATTGGCAGAGCTGAGGCTGCTGTGAGATCCGGACGTGCTGACGATCCAGTGGATGTACGAAGAGTCAAGACCCTCAATATTCATGTCCACCAGATGCTTTTGGAGGGCTGAAATCACACAAATCTCAGTGAGTTTTTTTGATTACTTCTCACTAATATTAAACCTGCATTTGTGACCAGGGGTGTTCGCACAAAAAAGATGCATACTCCACTTCCTATGCATAAACTGGTATTAATAACAGAAGAGTGTGTGGTGAGAATGTGAGTTTCTAACTAATACATCAGCGCATGTGTACATGTTTTCTTTAACGTGGAGATGAAACACAAGGTGAGAGACGTAATCTAATAATAAAAGGTTGTTTAGGTTATTTTTTAGTCTTTATAGCAATTTGTATGTCAATACTTTATTTCAATAAATTACTTTATACATTATTTTACTTTTACATCGTGGGGATCATTTTATTTGCCTATATTGATGTTCTTCTCATCTCATCATTTAACATGAAACACTATAAAGTCTGTTTCGATATGAGTGCTGTGAAATCACTGATAATGACAGCTGTTCTGTGAGAGTGGAAATGAGGCTCGTGCTCCCAGTTCCACAATGTTAGGAAGTTATAAAACAGAACCAGGCGTACTCACAGCTTTATAATTCTGATGAAAAGAAAAAGTGGATATTTCGGTCTGTGTGTACAGTGTTTTAATTGTGAATCTGCACAGTTTAATGCTTCTGGCACCAGGGGTCTCAGTATTCTCATACTTACCCATGAAACCTCCTTCAGCAATGCTGACATATTCTTTGTTTTTCTGTAACAGAAAACCTTTAATTAGCTAAAATGTTAGAAAGGAACACATACATAGAGAAGACACGTTGTTACATGATCTGTATTTCCCAAACAGGAGGCAAATCACACTGCAGCAATGATGTTAATTCTTCTTTTTTCATGTCCCTCACCTGCAGGAAATGGGCCAACACCATGTTCATGTACATGTCCTCCTCCTCCCTGCCGCTGCCCATGAAGCACAGGTGCTCTCCGCTGGCAATGGAGCCTGACTCTAAAGACTGTTTCTGAGCCTCCAACAGGGACTTCACAGATAGAGCAAACTCAGAGGGGGTCTGGAGCATCTGTAAGAACAAAAGAAAACACGTTTATTACTCCGTTATTAGGGATGTCCCGGTCAGCAACTTTGACGCCCCCCGATCCAATTTTTTTTATATTGAGTATCTGCCGATAATGAGTCCCGATCCGATACTTGTGGTTGCTCAGATAATAGAGCTGCACACCATTTTTGTTAAAAAGTAAACAAAGTAACTCAAATAGTTGGGCATAATACATTTACCTTTAGCAAATTAGTCTTTTCTCTCAACAGCAAAAAAGCTTTCTAGGGATAGGGACAACCCTATACGTAATAATTCATATAATACATTTCAACACAGAATCAATATAGTCTACCCTCACCAGGTCAGAGTCCAGGTGGAAGGCCGTGGACAGGTGCCCAGCGTTGTACTGCTCTGCAGGCCGACAATCCACCACAAAGAAACGTACTCCATCCTGGAAATAAAATCCATTATTATCACATTCATCTTCGCTTTCTTTCTCCCACATGGCTAAGTGAGTGTTACCAACCTGCTGCAGCTGGTTGGCCTGCAGGATCTCAGGGACAGACACAGGGAGACACAGTGCCTGACTCAGGTCAGTGTCCTCTTCTTTCAGAGCCACCAGGCTGCTACCAAACAGATTCTGGTTCATCTACCAGGGCAGGGCAAAGCAAACACACAACAATGGCTTTGAAACAATGACTTCTCTTGTGCAGCTGCCTTTGTCTCTTTGTTAGCGGTCTCATCACAGTCTTGGTTCAGCTCAGTACTACTCTGTGGCGATCAAACACAAACACATACATAGTGCCTTACCTTTCTGAGAGACAGAGGGGTCTTGCTCTGGTAATACTGGGCCAGAGAAAACAAATCTTCAATGTCCTCCGATTCCAGGTGAGAAGGAGACGCTTCCAGCATTTCTGTGACAAAGAAAGTCTCAGTTAACTCCGGTGTTTAACAAGAGATTAAATAAATGTATAAATAAAATGGCAGCTAGTCAAACTTACTGATGATGTCCTCTTTGCTGCCTCCTTGGTCTGAAAGGATGGCTTCCCTAAGGGTAAATCCAACAAAGACAAATCAAAACTTAATTTAAGGTTAGTTATGTTGGTATGATCATGTATCAGTGTAGCTTCCACAAGCGGCTGCCTACTTGGCATTGATGAGGATGATGAGCATGAGGAAGAAGATGAGGAAGGGGTCGGCCTGCCGTAGATAGCAGTCCCACACAGCCTGGGTGACGTCTGGAGGGCAGTGGCTGGAAAACAGACTTCCCATCTATGGAGGAAATACAAACGCGCACAAAGACACGTACAGTAGTTCAGACGTGGTCAGAATCACTGGGCAATAACGTGTCAGAATGACACAGACTGAAGACAGAACATACCCAGTTGATGGCATAGGAGTCAGGTGTGATCTTTTTGGTGTCCAGAAAGGAGCAGAGCTCTGGCTCATGGTACTGCAGCAGTAGTCTGTACAGGTGGAAGGGCCGGCCGTTTGGCACGCAGTCCCTGAAATGGACATAATTGACAACGTTTAATTCAATTACATTTTATTTATAGTATCAAATCATAACAAGAGTTCTCTCAAGACGCTTTACATTAAGAGTAGGTCTAGACCACACTATAATTTACAACTAACGTCTCCATGTGCTGTCTATTAGTGAGAGGAATGTAGTCCCGCATTGCCAGACCTATCTATTGTCGCAGCGCTGCGGAGGAAGGTCTGCCAACAGGAGCATAAAACTCCGGGACAGGAGAAAAGACGGTCAGGGGTTGTTTGCATTTCTTTAAACCAATCACAATCGTCTTGGGTGGCGCTAAGCTCCGGACGCAGCGACAATTAATCTGTAAAATGGTCTGAAGAAGGAACTTGTTTTGGTGGAACATTTGCACACCGCAAAAGAAAACGCCACATACAATATTATAGGACGTTAACTTTTCACACATTACAGTAACGTGAGCTATTTAAATTAGCTGGATACATGGTTAAACCTCATTTGTTCTTACCAGTGTAGCACCGTGTGTATTTTGTCCATTGCAAATCCCACCAATAGGCCCTAAATCGTCCCAGTTAGAGAGGAAATGCCGTAAACATATTCTTTCATATTCTCAATCATTCCCCGAACGAACCAAGCAGGCCTGCCTTGTAGCACGAACCAAATGATCCTTAAACTTGCCATTTTCAGATTGTGACGTTGCTCAGAGGCTTCGGTTAATGTTGTTCGATCTGACAGAGTTTAAAGTTAACACAAAGTAAGCGGAAAGGGAGGGACATCCGGCAGAACTTCCGGTGGCACCGGAACTAACTGGTAAATTAACCTTCGTTGATATAGACTAGGCGGAATGTAAAGGATGTTTAAAAGCAACAGCTCACCTGGGGATGTATTTGTTCATGACTGCGTAGAAGCAGTTGTAGAGGTCGCTGCGGGGAAGCTGAAGCCCCAGCAGTGGTTTGAGCAGGTGCGGCCAGCTCAGCTCTGGGGTGAAGGAAATGTTGCGGGACTTGCAGTAGAAAGTGATGACTGACTCAACGTCAGACACCATATCACGTCTCTCTTCCTCGGATACTTTCAGCTGGTCTAAAAATGGGAAACAACGCAGATTGTGCCTTAGAAACCCTTTTTATTAGAAACATCACAAACCAAAGTTGCCATCCACATTCAAAAACAAGAAGCAGAGAAACAGAATGTACACTGACAAAGCTAAGTCATAGGTTTAGCACTACTATTAAATAATATATGAAAAGAGCACTTTTTCTGTATGCCAAGCTTTTCTGGCCATCACTCTTACAAGAGGCTTTCTATTTTGAGCACTAGATATTGTTTGTGTACCAGATCTTGTTGTCAATTTGTCAGAAGAGAAGACTAACAAAAGGCATTTTTTCTTCTGAAATCCTGACGATCTTCTTCAGATACTGGCAGACCCAAAATTAACACAACCCTCTCTTTTTCTCTCCCGCTGCTTCCGTGAGTGAGTGAATAACTTAAAAGAGCACTACACCGATTAAGCATTACTCTGCTTTAACACTATGGGATTAACGATAGACCGTTAAAAAAGGATTAAAAATCCCTTCAGCAGAATCCGAGATTCGGTTTATTAATTTCACACATTCTTGTTGTTTGTCTAAACCTGGCACCTACATTAACCACAATGCAAGTAGATCGGAAACAGTTAGTCAGAGATCCATGTGCGTTATACTAGTAGCGGCTAATGTAGCTGCTGGCCTCAAGCAGAGAGGAGGACGGGGGCTACACAGGTCTGGTAAACACTTCTTTCTGACTCCACACCCCCAGATTTTTTTTCATTTTCAAACTTGACTCAAGTGACATCACTTGAGGCAATAAAAGAAAAAAGCTTTATACAGTAAACAGACTTTTGATGTGTGAAATCAGGAGTTCCGCTTTAAAGTAAATGACACAAACCAGATCATCTCCATGTAGTTTTCACTCAGGGCTAATCCTCTTCTAAATAATCAACACCAACACTAGAAATATTGACTCAATAATAATTGTATTATCACTACTATTTTGTTCTTTGACTTTCTCATACCTTATGGCTTGGTTAAATTATGTCTGGTACCTTTCATGTTGAGGGGAATTCCCGTCCTGGGCCTGCACAAACCGCTAGTTGCTGAATTATCCTGTTGTTGTCATGGTTTGGTGCTATGTACTTTTACTGCAGTAATTCCTAAATCCAAGGATTGTTTAAAGGAATTACGGGCACATTCTTTCACTCACCAATCAGTTGTTGACTGCGGTTGTGAATAAGGGTCTGTTCTGGTAAATCAAGGACGCCGTCCCAAGGAGACAGGCTGTCTCCTTTTCCAGAGACATTTAGAGCGATCTGCCGACACAAAACAAGAAATCACTGCTCAACACGCAGCTAGGAAGTGATGAAAGGACACTTAATTAAACACGTCAGACTGAGACGGATCTGTAATCAGGGACTCGACTGCTGCTCCATTAATAAACAACTAATCTACAGAGATATAGCTGTATGGCTTGATTTATGAAATTGTTATATTTAGAGACAAACGCAAAGCAATCTCTGCAACCCTAGTAATATATTTTTAATTTTCTTAAATTAAATGAAGAAAAAACTGGAGGTGGTTGTTTTTGGAGCAAAAGAAGAGAAACTGAAAGTCAGCGCACAGCTTCAAATGGCCCTGTTAAAAACAACAGACAAAGCAAAAGATCTTGGTGTTGTAATGGACTCGGACCTGAATTTTAACACTCACATTAAGACAATAACAAAATCAGCCTATCTTAAGAACATATCAAGGATTAGAGGACTTATGTCTCAGCAGAATTTGGAAAAACTTTTCCATGCTTTTATCTTTAGTAGACTTGACTACTGTAATGGCATCCTTACAGGTCTTCCTTAAAAAACTAATTAAACAGCTGCAGCTGATTCAGAATTCTGCAGCAAGAGTTCTCACTAGGACAAAAAAAGTGTATCATATCACTCCGGTTCTAAAGACTTTACATTGGCTTCCTGTGCATCAAATAATTGATTTCAAAATACTTATGCTGGTTTATAAATCCCTAAATGGCTTAGGACCAAAATATATCTCAGATCTGTTAGTGCATTATGAACCACCTAGACCTCTCAGGTCGTCTGGAACAGGTCTGCTCGTGGTCCCCAGAGTCAGAACTAAACAGGGAGAAGCAGCGTTCAGTTTTTATGCTCCACATATCTGGAACAAAATACCAGAAAACTGCAGGTCCGCCCCAACTCTCAGCTCTTTTAAATCAAGGCTGAAGACCTTTTTTGTTGATGCTTTTCGCTAATTCTTTTACCGAACAGTGAATTTTATTCTTGTATTTTATTTAGTATACAATTTCAATACGGAATTGTAAATTTTATTTTTCGATTTTTATTCTCATATTAACTGTTATACTTATATAACGATATTACTGTTATAACTATATTTTTATTTATGTATCTTATGGTATTAAATTTGTATTCATTAATATTTGTATTCTTATTTTAATCCCTATTTTGCTCTTTGTTCTTTAATGATTGATGTTTTGTGTAAAGCACTTTGAGTTGACTTGTGCTGAAATGTGCTATATAAATAAAATTCCCTTGCCTTGCCTTATTTATTTAAATATAGCCTTAGTTATTTACCAGATGAGAATGATTACAAGCTATGCTACACCATCTGTAAGAGTTGATTGTTTAGGTACAATGCATCACATATTGATGTACACAGGAATAGTTGCAATTACTAGATAGATAGATTCAAGATTACAACAGATTAACAAAATCAGAAGATCCTGGATGGTACTCTTGGCAAAATGGTACTATGTTTCATACAAACTCAACACAAACCAAGATGTTAAAGTGATGGTTCGGAGTAATTTCACTCTAGGGTCCTTTGCACCATGACCTCGAGCCAAACACCCCCCCAGAAGCCTTTTTCACCTGGGTCTAACATTGGGCGAGTTAGCATAGAGTAGCGTTAGCAGCTGAATAGCTTAGCGCAGGGGCTAATGGACCCACGTTTGTATCTCTTAAATGACCCCACTAATAATGCCCAAAATGATACCAAAAGGTCTACAGTAGTACATATAGGTTATGCACTCATAAAACGATGGATTGGAAAGTTTGTAAGTACACCAGAAGTTTATGTAAATAACACTTGCCTGCTGGCTTCTGCTCTCTGCTGTTGTTGCTGCTGTGAGACGAGTGCTTAGGGACGTCTAAAATTACAACACCGAAAAGAGATGCAACAAAAATATTTTTTAATTTAACTTTTTTTTTTAAAGTAAGTGCTGTAATATAACTAGCAGGAGACAAGTAATAACTGAGATAAGTTTGGAGACATTTACTTATTTAATCATTAAATTAATAAATATTTTTGTTGTATCTCTTTTCGGTGTAGTAATTTGTAGACGGCCCTAAGCCCTCGTCTAACTGCAGGTAGCAGCAGCAGCAACAACAACAGAGAGCAGAAAAGTGTTCATAAACTTCTGGTGTACTTACAAACTTTCCAATCCATCGTTTTATGAGTGCATAACCTATATGTACTAGTGTAGACCTTTGGTATCATTTCGGGCATTATTAGTGGGGTCATTTACCAGATACAAACGTGGGTCCATTAGCCCCTGCGCTAAGCTATTCAGCTGATAACGCTGCTCTACGCTAACTCTCCCAATGTTAGACCCAGGTGAAAAAAGCTTCTGGGGGGGGTGTTTGGCTCGAGGTCATGGTGCAAAGGACCGTAGGTTGAAATTACTCCGAACCATCACTTTAAAAAATTATGATATGTCCTTCAGGTTAGACGGTGTCAACATTATAGCCAATGACACCAGACAACACTTGCATCTTTTTATTGGGTATTGCTTGTGTCTGCTATTTGTAAGTAAAAGGATAATCTTGCCATGCCAATAGCTTGCCAGATTTTCAGATTTCTTGAATGAATATAAATAGGCTAATAAGAATAGTATCACTCAACTTTCGGCCCAGTCTTTCCCTTTAAAATGTGTCCCAACTGTATCTATTCATCTCGTACAATTTAACAACTCCATCAGTCTGTAAATAAATGGTAGAATGAAGTCTCCATGAATGATATGCTGCATAGTCTAAAGGGGTAAAGATGATCTACAGTGGAGTATGGTTTAAGACATTTTTGATGTATGTATGTATGTATGTATGTATGTATGTATGTATGTATGTATGTATGTATGTATGTATATATATATATATATATATATATATATATATATATATATATATATATATATATATATATATATATATATATATATATACACACACACATATATATATATATATATATATATATATATATATATATATATATATATATATATATATATATATATATATATATATATATATATATATATATATATATATATATATATATATATACATACACACACATACACATATATATATATATATATATATATATATATATATATATGCGGACGATGATGGATGGATGGCTATACAAACTTCATATTCAAAGTAGCTTAACAGAAATGCATAGCCAACAACCAGTGTTGTAATGTAACGAAATGCAAATACTTTGCTACTGTACTTAAGTAGAATTTTCACATTTCTGTACTTTACTTCATTATTTATATTTCCAGAAACTTTTACTCCACTACATTTCCACTGAGCATCTTGGTTACTCGTTACTACAAAATCAGAAGAAATTTGTTACACTGGAAAAAAGCAGGATTTGGCGAATCATTGCTCCTAAATTGCCAAGTTAATGCATGCTCCATTCCAGTTAGTGACGTGATGCCTGAAAAAAAAAAAAAAAAAAACTTTGGGCCAAAACTAAAGAGGAGGAGGAAGCATGATAACTTATAGCGTCATGGAAGCACCTGGTGCAGGCTCTGCCACCATGGTAACTAATTTATGGTGTTGAATAATGGCCAGAAAAGCGTTTTTGCAGAACATTATGATGTCACAGTGAAGTTGCCCTTTGAGCTTTTAAATATTAATTGTCATCACATCATGTTATCCTATTAGACATTTCTGTGAAATGTATGCGTAAGTAGCGTAGGAATTATTGAGTTATGGCCAAAAACGTCACAGTAACATTGACATTTGACCTCCAAAATCGAAATCACTTCATCCTTGAGTCCAATGTGAACTTTTGTGCCAAATTTGAAGAAATTCCCTCAAGGTGTTCCTGAGATATCGTGATCACAAAAACGGGAAGGACAGCCCGAAAACATAATGCCTCTGGCAATGGCTGTCACCAGCGTGGAGGCCTAAAAATACGTCGCTGGTATGTGGTTTCAAACAGAACTGACGCCTTAACTGTGGGTGTGCCATAAAGACATTTACATTGTCAGATACTTGTCTTTCCTGTCTGTTGACTTGTGTCTATGACGAGAGTAATTCCTTTACAGCATGTGGACTCTAATAGCAGAAGCATTACTGACTTCAATTCAAAACACAAAACACAGACAGCACAATTTTTTGTACATTGCTAATAATCAACTTTTACAATAACGTGTTTTAAACTACAGTGACAGTCATTATAAGCAGTATATATCAACGACGTTTCACTTCCGGGATTGTTCAGGTGCTGCAAGAAATTCGTCCGGATGTTCATCATCTTCCTCTTTCTCTGTGTTGGCGTTCTAACCTCCGGTGGATTTGTGAGGACTATGGTTAACTGCTCCTCAGATTTCTGCAGGGTAAATCCAGACAGCTAGCTAGACTATCTGCCCAATCTGAGTTTTCTGTTGCACGACAAACTACTTTTGAACGTACACATGTTCCACCAAAACAAGTTCCTTCCTGAGACTATTTTGCAACGGCACCGTGGTTTTGTCCAGCACTTAGCGCCGCCCAAGACGATTGTGACTGGTTTAAAGAAATGCCAATAAACCAGAGCACATTTTTCTCCGAATGCTGGGTGGACTAGCCAGACCCTCCTCTGCAGCGCTGTGAAGGAAGGTCTCGAGACTACATTAGAAGTGATACTGCTTTTTGTAATTGTCGGTCAGTTTCAGCGTGTGTGGACTGACTCCTGTCATGAGTCTCACCTTCCACATCTTGGCCCTATGTTGAACTGAATGCTCCTGGACCTGGATGATGCCTCTCTCCATCTCCATGTCAGAGCCGCCCGAGTCCAGAGCCTCAGCTAGATCCTGGTCCCTGAAGAGGCACGAACAGCACACACAATGACAAAAGTTAACAGATCAAGCAAAGCATAAATGTTCATAAAAAGATATGATTTCTTATGTGTGACAAAATGACCCTTCACTGTAATAACTTTTTTATAATATATATTTTTTTTGTGCTATAATGATTAGTGGTTTTATTGAGTATTAAGTAATTGAGTATTTAAACTTTGATTATTTTGACAATCAATTAATAATTTGAGCCACTTTTCAACTTAAATTACCAAACATTGAATGGTTATAATTCTTGGTCGAGCACTTTTAATTATGTTAGAAACATTTGGTTACAAAATGTCAATAACATAAGGGTATATGTGCAGTTTAGTGTCCCAGATTTCCCACACAATGTCCTTAATTAATTATGAACCCGCTAAACCACCTGTGCTACCCTAACCTGTCTCAAATAAGACCCTCATCAGTTGGGACACTCAGTTTTTGGAAAATAATTTGGGACACTAAACTGCACGTATACCATTTAACCATTAATTCCAACCAATGTAATTGTTGTTCTAAAAACACCACCACAACGAAATGACACAGTTAATATTAACAAGTGATTTTCCATTCCAGGCATATATCACGACACATAAAGATAACGTTATGGGAATCAGTTTAAGATGGCATTTATCTCCATACGCCCCGCTCTTTGAGTCTTGACAAGTCCAATACTTACTGACAATTGCACAATGTCTTTATCATGTAATACAATTATATTATACATATAGCTAGCTAACGTGCGAGGAACAAACTGGAGCTAAATTTAGGGCAACGGTTGTGTTCTGGTTAAAGGGAAGCAAAACTCGACAAACACCGGCTATCTAGCTAGCTAGTTATTGTTAGCTTGCTGGCTAACACGCTTTGCCTACAAACTTAAACCTAAAAAAAAGCAAGTGATGATACTATAAATACTTTGACGGGTCTTTCTCAAAAGCTCTTTGAGTCTGGGCTGCTAATTTTTCAGAACCAACTTGGCTAGCTAGCTAATTAACATTAACGTTAGCTAGCCGCCGAGCAGTAACGGTAACGTATCAAACTGGTTAACGTTACAGGTTAGCATCCACCGTCAGCAGAACAGATTAACTACGCAAGCTCATGTTTAGTTACTATACATCAAATACTGTCAGAGGAAACCCACACAATTGTTTGACAATCGAAAAAATGTCTCTTATATTAGTCCGACAACAAATAGTCTCACCAGCTGCCCTGAAGAGCTTCGTCTACGGTATCCGCCATTGTTGTGACGGGGACACGTCAAATGCCGTCAACACGGCCGACGTGTCGTTCAACGCTAAAGAGCAACTGCGATTGTTAATATATAATCAGAGAGGATCTTTGATATAATACATCCATGGGATCGTCTTGTGGCATAACCAATCGTCCTGGTTCGGATATGTCAACTCTTAAAGCTTTTATGTGTGGCACTTGACAATGAACCAGCTATACATATAAGACTATAATCTTCATTTCAATATTTGTGAGCGTGATATGTTTTTAACAGATACACTTCTTCGAAAGAGCTAACGTTTTCTACATTTGACATACTACCTCTTTTAATATCAAATCTTCCTTTTTAATGATCCAGTAGGTGCTGCTAGGATTGTTTCTTGTATACTGTTTATAGCCTCAACACCAGTTTTTGGTTTCCTAAACATTCCTGCAGGCAGTGTTTCCAGTGTATTTAGGGGTTTGGAGAGCAGAGAGCAATTAAGGAAGCCTGTATCAACATATGCTGACTAAGTTGTGTCTTTAAACATTAAAACAATAAACCTAGGTGTTACCATTTACTTTTTTTGTCTGAACACTTGAACTTTTCATAGCACTTCAATTTGTCATTGTTGAAAAAGCAGTTGTGACTGATCCCATTAAGGATGGTTATATTCAATTGTCCCAGTAACTTACCCAACCCAGGACCCAGAAACAGGCGTGGCTAAATGGAATTCAGCCATCATTAACTTACACACGTGGTTTTCCTACTGTAACGTGAAAATTACTTATTTTATTGCACATATTTACTTCTCAAATAATAAACTGCCTGAGAAAGCTTAATACAGTATACAGCTAATTGTATCTATTTCAATGTTAAGTATCCACTGAGGGTTAATGTGTTTATGAATGATTTCATTTTATCTTACAGACAAGTTTAAGTCTAAAATGCCAAGCATCAAAAACACAAAAAAGCATATGCTATAAAAATGAAAATTGCAGTAATAACTCATTACTTGCAGGTGGCACAAGATCTTCTTTGCATGTAGGTTGCAGCATCAAGATGTCTATTACAAGTATTGAGCAGCAGTAATATTTAATATTTTACAGATCACGAGATCAAACACTAAATAGCAAGAATTTTAAGAAAATAAAGTTTCACAGCATTAAAACGGAGTGAAGTTTTTAACTAAGAGTTGTAAGTGCAGGCGCCTGGGTAGCTCACCTGGTAGAGGCGCACCCAGCTTCGCCATAGCAGGTGCGGGTTCGGTTCCGACCTGCGTCCCTTTGCTGCATGTCATTCCCCCCCTCTCCTCGTTCATATCTAACCTGTTCTATCAAATAAAAGGCCTGAAAATGCCAAAAAAAAAATGTATTGAACATTGATTTGCAGAAGGTAAGGCTGTACAGGCTAGAAGAAAATTGCAAAGGTGAGATTCATTCCAGGAATTATAACTTTATTAGGATTCATTTTCTCTTTTACTTTGGTCACCATACATATCAGTGATGAAGAATGTCAGTGTCATTTCTATTAGACAGCCAATATTTTGTGGATATCTACTGACGTTACATCAATTTCTCTAGTTTGTTTCTGTAAGTTTAAGACAGATGATTTATGCTGAGAAGTCCTCACCAGCGGCAGCTGGAATGCACGATTTGGTTCCTTGGTATTACCACACATTCAATAAAATGTAGCCATAACTGCTGCTGGATAAATGAATGTCACAGAACATTTATAATTTAGTTTTCTAAAAGTTGAAAATACTCCAAACATACAGCAGTGCTGGCTAATTTTATTTTTTACAAAGTACAGATGTTACTTGAGTACCACATCATACACTGGACCAAGATATTCCCAGGGATGCATGTGGGTTAGAAACAATAAGGCTTGGGTTGTGAGAATAGAATTTGAAAAGGACAGAAAAAATAAAACAACTGTTTTAAGGTTACTCTGTCAAAAGCTGTAATGTAGCATGAAAAATAATGTTTTTACAATAAAATAGAAAATAAATCATGTTTGATTAAAGTGAGCTAGGAAAAACCACTGAATAGCCCAATCCCTTGTGACATCTTCTGAAACTAGAGACAATTCAAAAATAACATTTTCAAAAAACCAAACATGTTGGTTAAGTTTTTCTAATCCAAAGTGTTTTGCCCAAAGTCTCTTATAGTTGGGGTTTTCCTAGTGTTCAAGACAGCCCGAGCATTGCATTTACATTTATTTATAAAGTGAACATGCTGCACAAAGTATATAAAAAAGAAAACAGGCAATCCCATAATTAAAAAAAAAAAAAAAAAAACACTTCCGGATGCTAAACTAAACCTCTCTGTAGCCCAGTATCCGTAGCATCAATTCCAGCATTACAAACACAGACATTACACGTTTGACTAGACTTTCAACCTTGCATTCGGAACTGATAGTGTATGTTTAGAGACAACACTAGATCAGCATAAATTAACAATGTGAACAGTCCATTAGAACTACATAAAGCTCTCACAGTATTTTCTGTAGATTTTAAGTGTCGCAAAAACCTTAAAGTCAGTAATTGGTTCGACGGACTGCACACATCTCAGTTCACTTACATTTCACATAGTTACTATTAATTTAGACAGGTATACATGGCCATTCATGTATGTTTTTCTCTCTAGATTACACTATCTTTCTCTTTATTCTGAGCAATAAAAAGGTTTGATGACAATGTTCTGGTTGAATTGAAAGTGTCAGCAAAGGGCTGTGTCAGTTAAGAGCCCCCACCCTGACAAACCACCAAGTCAACCAGAAGCCTGGATCACAGCCTCGGCTCGATTGTGAATAGAAATCCTTAACAAACCCCTTTAATTGGATGTAAACACGGTATATATTCAGGGCTTTTCCATTTTTTCTTTTATAATCTAGTACTCTTTTTTTTTTTTTTTTAAACAAATCAAAAGGTTAAGTCAGACAGTTGCATATACCACAGTTAGGTTCAGCAATGAAAATTGAGATTGGCGATGGATTGGCAGAGACGTTACAGTGTTGGAGGTTTCAGCCCATACTTCCTTGCCACTTCTGTCTGGGCGTACGCTGCATCACATAACGAGTACAAATGGGCCATCTCCATCTCAGACTTGGCCAGGTTAATTGCCTTGTTGAACATTTCGATTGCCCGGTCCAGATTTCCCCTGAAAAGAAAAACGCTCTTGTTATGATTTCAACCACTTCAAGAAGTGTTCTATGTGAGAACTGAGTCAAGTTATTTATCTCACCTTTGAACTTCAATGGTTCCCATAGTTTCATAGGCAAAGTCACATTTGTTGTCAATTTCAATGGCCTTACTGATGAGCTCTAGACCCAAGTCAAGGTCTTGTTTCCACTGAAGCTGTAACAAACTGGATATATATTGAATTTATATTAACTGGTGATTAATTACACATACAAATCACATGTTATATTAACAACAGCCCTACCAAAAAGGGAAAATGCCTACCCCTTGTGGACATATGTGGTTGCATTGTCTGGTTCCAGTTCAATGCACTTGTCATACATCTCGTCTGCTTTTCCAAACTGCTGCTGGTCGGTCAAAGCCTGAAAAATTCACAAACGGTCGTGTTGAACACATCAACAAGATCTATAGCTGCTATTTTCTGTCTAAATCAAACAGAAAATGGGCAAAGCAAATGAACACTAAAGCTCCCATTGATGTGTAAATAGAAAAATCAAGTATTGGATTCTTTACCTGGGCATAAAGAGCGTAGCCCTCAGCACACTTGGGGAACCTTCTGATCACGTCCTCAAAACCATCCATGGCTGTCTGTACTTGTGACGGGTTGTTTCCAGTATATGCTTGTCTGTACTGAAGAGCACAAAAAAAAAAAAAAGAAAAACTCAGCAGCTAATCTCGAATTGTAGCAGCCATTAACGCGACCGGCAGCAGAACTGGTTGAAATAAAAATGCAGTTTATGTATTTGATAGGTTAGATAATGGCACGCTTGCTTTTTTAATGATCTTTACTCAGAACTTACAAGAGCGAAGCATTTCTGAGCCTGGGCGAGAGCAGAGTCAGGCCTGAGCAGGATGCACTCATCAAAGTCTCCCACCGCCTCATCCACCTGGTCCAGCAGGATTTTCAGCTGAAAGGAAATAGAGACTTTAGATAGAGCACTATAGCAAGACATTTCAAACATTAACTTAGTAGTTGTCAACAGACAGCTAATCAGTTAACAAACTTTAAATGTTGTAGGCTCCAGTCTAACCTGGTATTAACATCTGTCCGAGTGATATGATCACAAGTAGACAGCTCTAAGTACATGTGTGAAGACACCCAGGAGGCATTGAGGATGCATAGAGATCTGCTCACCCAGACCACATGTGGTGCTGCCTGCTCTTATCCCCGGCTCTCTGGAGCTCTGTGCCCCGAGGTTGCCATGAAAAGATTGCTGAGCTGGCCCCCACAGACTGCCGGTAGACAGTAACCTCATTTTTAGTTTAATAAAACATACCCAAATTAACAAATATGTAGGATATTACTACAGCCATGTTTTATGTATTGAGACAAATATAAATGTTGAGGGGGACATATTGTCGTTCTATATTTACCATTTAGCTTACTTGCCAAAATAAAAATTCTGAAATTGATTTCAATGTTTCAGCATTTGTTTCATGCCTTTTAGGTTTTACGCTGCTTACAACTCAAAACATCAGATAGAACCAAATCGATTTTTTTTTCATAAACAGAAAACTTCGAGATTTCATGTTGACTGAACTGAACTGACACACAGCGCAAATGATCGGACTATTACTGTATCAGGTGGCAGCGAAAAAAAAATAGCACATTTTGGTGTGAGTTGAGCAGTTTTGTGTTAGTTCAAGCTGTTGGATAATATGGAAGCCTATATGGGACTTAATTCAAATGATAATGTAAATGTGAAATTGAAAATGTAATTCCACAATAGCATTATCATTTTCCACAAATGTATGTTTTTAGAGTCAAAATTTAAATTAAAATGCAAAAATCCAATTTTCATTTTCACATCCTTGTATGGGCATTATATGACTATATTAAAATGATAATGTATTTTTATATCATTTGAATTAAATCCCATATAGGCTTCCATGGGATAAGCTATCTGGCTGTGAATAGTGTTTGTGGGGGCTGTGTGTGTCCTTGCTGCTTTAGAGATTAACGCAGCAATATAGAGATGGAGAAGTGTGATGACAAAATTTGAAGAAATTCCCTCCAGGGGGTCCATGTAATCGCGTTCACAAGAAAGGAATGCACGGACGTAAAGTACAGATGGATGGACAATCTGAAAACATAATGCCCCCGGCCACGACTGTTGCCGGCACGAGGCATAACAATTATTTATTAGGGGTGGGCGATATGAAGAAAATCAAATATCACAATATTTTTGACCAAATACCTCAATATCGATATTGCGACAGAATTGTGCTTTCGCTAAATATTTACACAATGAGATAAGATAGATAATCATCAGTAATGTGAATATAATGATTACGTGGTTAAAGACAAATAATAGAACAACTGGAACAGTCTGGTAAGTTCAGAAAATTACATCACTTTACTTTACTTTAAAACAAGGAAAAGACAACACTTATGTCATATTACGATATTCAAAATCTCAGACGATATCTCGTCTCATATCATGATATCAATATAATATCGATATATTACCCAGCTCTACTATTTTCTCACTGTAGCCTATATGCAAACAGAAATTATGTAAGTGTTTATTTGTATAAAGAGCAGGGAAGTGATATCTGATCCCAAGTGGTCCCTCAAAGACGCATGTGGAGACATTCTACGGCCAGGTCCACTGTCGACATGGGATCGGATCACTCAGGACTGATATTAAAACCACGTTAGAACGGGGCTAAACATTTTTTTTTTTTTTTTAAACAATTTAACCACTCTTACCTGACCCCTGTGGTGATAGACATCAGGGTTGCGTGTGTCAATCTCGGCTGCCATGTTGAAATCTTGTGTAGAGAGCATAGGCTGCTGCTGCTGCATGTACATGCTTCCCCGCTTGATCAAAGCATTGGCTCGTAGCTGTAAAAATAAGACCACAGTACAGAGTGAGAACCTGTCAGGTTCAAAAGTCCTTTGTAAAGGACGTCTTTGTGTACGTGTACAAATCATTAGATAAACTGGGAGAAAATGGATGAATTAAAGTCAAGACTGATTCAGTGTGTTCCACTCCATGCCTCTTTTGGGTATTTTTCTCCATATTTAGAGACAGTTTTTTGTCAGGCCAACTGTCCCAGGAACTGCACTGAAATGATCTGAGAACCTCATGGGATTTATTCCCCACATTGGTGTGTTGCACAGTACCTTTACTTAAATCCCAAGGATAAACGGCAAATACAACTGAACCTTAACATAGGCTACCAGAAGTTAGCAATAGGATATACAATAAGTTTGTAGTCCCTTCTTACTAATCCACTATCCCAGTACTTAACCCTTGTGTAGCCTTCCTGTTGACCATGCACTCGTTTAACTCCCGGTCTGTTTTGCCTTTTTCTAAAGCATAGTATCACCTAATTCTATTGTGCACCTTCTAGCCAACTTCATTGCAACTTTTTACCAATAGTTTTGCAACTTTTTTTTTCATTTATTTTTTTAATTTATGGCCAATAATACCTAATTTTGAAGTAAAATAGGCAGAAATGATGAATTATTTTCACTATAGTGAAAATCAGATGAATATATGTTGATGGATTATCACAGACTGATATATGTCAATGTTTAGTCAGGAAACTGTTTTGAAACTACTTTATTATTTTGAATGGCAGAACATATTTCTGAAAAAAAAAAAAAAAAAAAAAAAACTGTGAAAACAGGTCAAATTTGACCCGAAGACAACACAAGGGTTAAATTGCCCTGGTATTCTTGGCTAAGAACGGGCTAATCAAATAAACAGAGCGTACCTTCACATTGGCGTCCTGCATGTTGATCACCCGGTCCAAATCAGGCTGAGCAGCTGTAGCGTTACCAATCAGCAGGTAGAATGTAGCACGCAGCAGCAGGGCCTCTGCAGTGTATCGGCCACCTGACTCAATCTCCTTGGTGCATTCGCTGATGATTTTGTCATAGTTCTCCTCCTCCATGTACTGCTTAGCCTTCAGGTAGCCAGAGCTAAAGAGGAGAAAAACATCAAAACAGATCAGGAAAAAGTGTTCCTCTACCAGGTGGCAATTCAGTTCTACAAACAACCGAGTTGTGAAGTGGGAGGTAAGGTTAATCCTTAGCTTCTGCATAACGGCCTATGTAATTGAATCATAAGCTCTGTGTTCAGATGATTCAACACAGTTATCCTTTGCACTGATGATTCAGTCATAGACATGCTTCAACCGTGAAATAAACGGAAATTTTACTTTGGCTCCAGAGGCACCTGGAATCACTCCTCTGACTTTGGAACTTAATTATGTCTCTTTTAAGTACTTGTTTAAATTGCATGAAAACATTTGACCCCTGACAAACAGATTTACACCCACTGTCCTGCTTGTCATACATCTCCTTGTGCTCAGAGTTAGACACTAAAACTATCAGTTAGTGAAAGCCAAAAGGCTGCATAATTATTAAAAACAAAAAGCTTACTTTTTTCCTTCTACCAATCGATTCAACACAAGGACAAAGATCCCTGTGAAACATTTCCAGCATCTTACCCTATGCCAGCAGCTCCTCCGTCCCTCCTGGTACAACCGGAGGATACCAATTTAGTTGCTACGAGTAAACATTCTCTGACCTCTCAGTGATGTCGGCTGCCTCGCCCTCCTTGTCCTTGTCTTCATCTTTCTTCTCCCCCTTCTGCAGGGCCTGTGAGATGATGTCATCAGTGAACGAGCTAAAGTAGGATTTGATGAACTGAGGAGAGGGCATCATCGGTTCACGGTTCTACAGGAGAGGGGTAAAAAAAGAAAAGAAAAAAAAAGAACAATTGTTAAATTCAGAGAAATAAAACTGAATCAAATGTCTCTATAGTGTGGCCAGGTTGGCTCGGTTGGTAGAGCAAGCACACATATACTGAGAGGTTTATGCCTCAACGCAGAGGTCCAGGTTTCGAGTCTGACCTGTGATGATTTCCTGCAGGTCTTTCCCCTATCTCACCTAGCTGTCCTGTCCATCAAAAGGTGGAAATGCCTAAAAAAAGAAAATGTCTCTATAGTGGACAAATACCTTGTATTTATCTTTGGCCTTCTCTTTTCCCAACTGTTTCAGAACCTTGTCTGCTAGCAGCATGCTCTGTTGGTTCTGGAAGGCCTCAAGAATACACACTGCTGTGACGTCTGGAGGATACACAGGGAACAAAACGGACTGTAAATAATTGTCTCACATTTTAATTTTGACTTGTAAAAGAACACTTTTATAAGAAAGAGAAGTGTCTCACCTTCTAGGCACTCCTTCTTGTTGTCTAGTTTTTCCAGAGCTTTGGCCCTCCTGAACAGAGCCTTGATATAGCGTGGATTCATTCCCACAGCCTGCGAGCAGTCCTGGACCACTTCTGTCCATTTCATCTGAAATGATAGTTATGGGCTGGTTATTTTCCAAAACGTATCTGCATTCGACTATACAGTGGCCCAGAGGACTGTCCACTACCCAGAGAAGGCTTTGAAGTGGACCTAGAGACCTATAGTGAACATGATATCTGAAGACCATTTAACTCATCTTTACAGAAACAACAGCATCTGTATCAAAGTTTCAACATTACCCTGTATGAACTTTATGAAGTGTTTAACACAAAAGCCAAACTATGGCTTAAATAACAACAGAGATGTGAGCAATAATGGTGTCCTTTAGCAACACAATTATTCTGTAAATTCTGTTTTTATTTGATTTTATTCTTTGAGAATTTAATAGACCGTTTGTTGTGATGTGTTTGTAAAAGCCTGACCAGGGACAAGGACTGCAAATTAGCGGAGGCTAGACATCCTAAAAAACTGTGCATCTCTCACATTTGGTTTAGATAATGTTATAGGTAATGTCCCTGATAAATAAACAATAAATAATAAAAAATAATAATGTGGAGAGCTAATGCATTTACCTTTGAGAGGAAAACTTTTAATCAAACATGAGGAAGGAAAGATTTGAGAATGTTGATTTGCATAGAGTATGCTGCATATTGACCAAAGAGGAGTAACAACTGTTAGCTGCCGAGGCATGCTGGCTTTAGGTTGTGAGAAGAAGTTAGTGTGCGCTGAAGCCTTTTCAGGTATATTTCAAGTTCAATGAACAACAATAATTATTGACTTTTTCATCTACAAGCACCTGGGGACATTTAGAAAAGGGACATGTGCCATATTGTAACATACAACACACACTTGTAAGCAGGGCACAAAATTAGCACCATTTGTCAAATGCCGGTAAAAAAATGCAATTGGCTGGTAGATTAGGCTAGTAGTAGCCAAAAAAAAAGTTAATCTATTGAGTGGTGAACATTCACAAGCCATTTGGCTGGTGGACAAAAAAAAAATATAGATGTTGCCGCCTGCTTGCAATGATACTCTAAAAAGAGCTACATCACAGTTTACTGTTAATTTCTGCAAAAGAATCAATGTCATTACAGCAAGGGAAATACATGATATTGAGAAATTCACTTTTTCCCTCAGACATAATGAAGATATTTCAAAATGTAGCTTTTTTTATTGTTGCACACAAGATGGGTCTCTTATATTACCAACAATCTCTGCACAGATTTAAAACAAGGTGTTGCCAACCTGTTGTTCATAGGCTGCTGCTCTGTTCTGGTAAAATGTTGACAAATCCGTCTTTTTCTCTGTGGGGCAGAGAGCAATGGCCTCTGTGTAGCACTGGATGGCGTTCTCATACTTGCCAGCCTTGAAGTACTTGTTGCCCTTGTTCTTTGCTGCCTGGGCCCGATCCAACGGGCTCTAAATGAGAAAGAGAAAATGTAAGATTTATTGATTAAATGGACTCCCCTGTGACTCGGTGGATTGGTTTAAGGATTAAAGAGACTAAAGACAGTTTTTATAAGTAATTAGGTTCTCCCATAGCATCTCACACTGCAATAGGCTGTGCAACTGAACTGCAAGCCTGTGCCAAGGATTGAATGCCATCAAATTGACAGGCCAAAACTGCTAATTATCGGGGCAGCTGAGACTCAAGAGGTAGAGGGGTCGTCCAATAATCACAAGGTTGGCGGTTCGATCCCCGACTCCTCCTGTCAGCATGTCGAAGTATCTCGAGGTACATTTTTTCCAGTGGTGGACAAAGAAGCATATTACACTGACATAGCACACACAGTAAAGACATATAAACTTGGCACAAGTGATAATGTCCATGTTTGAACTGTGAAGTGGTTTACAGAATAATAGCCTAACAATGTGCTCTTTTTGTTTTTGCCTTAACACTTTCAATGAATGATCATGCCAGGACAATGCTCTATGATCTAAAACAAATCCTGTCTGTTTTGTCAAAGGGTGATAGCTGTTAAATAACATTTTCCCTTTCTCACAATTATGACATAATGGCCTCATACTTACAATATAGGTCTCTTATTTGTGAGTTAACCTCATACTAATTAAGTTCTCGTAATTACACATTTCATGACATTAGAAAGCCAAACTTATAAATGGACATCGGTTTAATCTCTGTAGTGAATGCAGGAGGGATTTAAAACAGTCACACAAAAATATGCCGGCCCAAAGACACCTCTTACTGACCATATACCTGTGAGTAAACTGAAGCTGGACAAATGTCTGTTTAGTTATACTTCAGCCAGAGTGTAGCTTAAATTTTGTTGAAAATGTTTTAAAATAATTTGGCAGAGAGTACAATCACTCCAAAAGGTAGACTCTGGCCTCGGGACTGTAAATAAACTACCAGCAAGTAATACAGGCTACACTAGCGTGTAGCTAGCGTTTCTGCACATTAACGTTCCCCACGCATGATACCGCACACTGAATAAGGTGACAGGCAGCCAGTCCCCTACAGCCTGATACTATCTAAGAGAACTGCCTCTGCCCAAAACAGGCTGAAGTGACTGCCATCCCCGCCCTCTTGACTTTCTAAGTTGATAACGTTAGCTAGCATGGCCAAAACATTAAAGTTAACGTTACAAAGCCATGCTCAGTTCTTGCCATTTTGTTCCCAAAGGTGTTTCAGCGCATTATTTACCCGCTGCAAACATTCAGCTATGTCGCTCATGCTAACCGGGCTGGTTAAACCAGCTAGTAGCTATTAACATTGGCTAATCCACCACGGATGAACCGGTTGCCATCGGCCTTGCTCTGGTGAAGGTAGCTGTCACTGACCGTGTCGGTAACGTTAGGTGTCCTTGACGGACGGCACTGTTACGGCAATGACACGTTTAGTCAGATAAGTGTACACACTGCACCAAGGCAGATAATGCTAATGTGGGGAATGTTACATTAACTGCAGAGGAAAGGGCAGTATTTAGGCAACAGTAACATTACCATGTTCTCCTGCTCTCGACTGGCTGGAGCTGCGCCGTCTTGGCCCTGCACGGGGCTGGCGCTGCCTTCTGGAGTTTTCCGCTCCCCGGTCCCTTTCCTTTCGTTCGTCCTGCTGCGATTCCAAAGGTAAACCGCCCCCACTCCCAGCACTATAGGAGTCCCGACTAAAAGTGCCAGCTGCCAGCGGGGTAGTCCAGTCCCGGACTGTGGCTCGACTGGCTTAGAAGCAGCCATGATCTACAACCGAGCAAATTAGCAGCCAGTACAGTACCACCACCAGACAGCGTGAGCGAGCGCCGCTTCTTCTTCCTGTGCTCTGCGAGGTCACAGACACACCGAGGAATCATGGGATACTGTCGGAAAAGCCACGGGGCCGTGTGTAGTTGTAGTACGACAGTAGCATTTGTAGTCCAAACATCAGATACGGTAAACTGAAAAGTATGATAAATGGTGAATCTGGTCTACAGCAGCCCATTTTAATAGTTCTCTGGGATTGTGCCAATGCTGCACTGTAGTCTCAGTCATAGTGTTCAGTGAAGTGTAAAATTAGTTTGAAATGTACGTCACTCATACATGTCTACACACGAGAAACATATTTAGGCTATATGATTTAATTAACCCGTTAGTGAACAAAAACATGAAGGCTCCTGGTGATGCAGCTACCTGCTTTTCTTGGTCAATGTTTGAATCCCTGTTTTACATGTAATAAGGCAATGTGACAGTCAGTTTGAGCTTCATGTGTGATTTGAATGATTTAAATGTCATTTTAATTTCCTCATCTTTGTGAAAGAAAAACTCGAAATTTGTGATCAATAATTTAAATCAACATTGGACCAAAGTGATGATGTTTTTTTTAATATATAAACAGATTAATTAAGTTAAGTTAATAATTAATTAATTAATCATGTTCCGGTATGCAGGTTGGCTGCAGCCACTAGGTGTCAGTGCTGATACTCTTGTCAACTTTTTTAGTTTCAATACATTGCTGTCATAAAAATACTTAGTGTTGACAGAGTACCGCAATGTAGTCATAGTTTCAAATAGTGAAGGCTATTTTCTTTTCAAATTGCACAATTTTCCAACCCCAACACCAACACTCACCAACATTTTATCCTGATCAATGTGGATTTATGATATGACTTGGAGTGTGTGTGTGTGTGTGTGTGTGTGTGTGTGTGTGTGTGTGTGTATGTGTGTGTGTTTGTCTATTTGCCAAGTTCAGTCACCTGTCTGTCCCATTTTAAAGCCTTGTGCTGGTCTATCTGGTCGGTGCTGGGGCCTGACTACTCAATTTGTCCCCAAGGCCATCTGTCCTCACAGTGACCACCACTGAACAGTTTTCAAAGTCAACTGTATTCAGAGGGAAGCCGGTGTAATGAAGAGTCCTGTCCTTGCAGCAACATAGACCTTTGATAGGACAACTATTCCCACATGTGGTGTTCTATAATTTAAGGACATGCTGTCAATTATGCTGCAACTGAAAAGTTGGGCACATATCATTTTATTCTGTTTTTGCATTTGTAACAAATCAAAAAGCAACATTTTTGTACTTGATAAACAGTTTTTCAAATTTATACTAAATTAATAATACAGTACGTACAAATAGTGTACATTTTAAACTGTCCTGGTGGAGTAGCTTAAAACATGTTGCTGCCCTCAGAATAATCCATCACTGACGCAGTAGCTTGTTTTGAAAAGTAATAAAATCAATTTTGCCAGTAAACCAACACGTGATCAGACACAATAACCTTCAATATTCCATTTGCGGTGCGTGTCTCTTCAATGACCCTGCTGATATTGTTGCTTTAAAGAGGGGGAAGTGACGCTACAGACAGAGGTTACAATAAGGATGTCTGATCTTCTAGCTATTCCTGACTCTCTGTCTGCAAAATGGGCCTGCTATTGTTATAGCACAGCCTGGCTTAGTTTACCGCCACTAGATGTTTGGTTCTCTTTGACCACTGAGACGTGCCTGTGCTCCTATAATGCTTTATAGTAAGGTATTATGAAAATGGAAATCTTAACAAATCAACTACTTCAATACACCAAATGATTCCAGTTAGATCACTGAATCAGATTATCTTTAGATGCTCATGCAGAGTACATTTTATTCATGCAGTTTGTTGTTCTCTTATTCTCTGGCTTATTGGTCTGGGTTCCAAAAACGATTTAGTAGATTTCTGACACATACTAAATCCAAAACAAGTTGAATCAGTTGTAGTCAATAGGATTTCACTGATTGGCATCCTCTCAAATCTGATCCTCTAGTCTACAACACTGTAACTTAAACCACTGTATTATTTTACAGTCATTGAAAAATATTGGGTCATTTGCATGTCAGATTTGTATATTCTAGTATCATGTAGGAATATATAAAGAGCCTATAGGGCATAATTTTCACTGGGGACAGGAGGGACATGTCCCCCCCACTTTTCAAAATCCTGTTTCAAATTAGTTTGATATTATTTTATTCATAAGTCTCGGTGATTGGCCCCTATTTTAAGCAATAAGACATTAAGACATATTTTTCTTATGCATAGTTTAGTACTATTCTTTCTGGCATAATTTATCATTATGGTCAACTTACTTATTTCCTGGATTTTGTATCACTGCAGTCCCTATAAATGTATGTAGAAATGCAGGAAATGGGATTCAAATCAAAAACATTTTTCAGGTGGACAACCCCTAGATCCCCTGTTTTGTGCCCCCCCCCCCCCACATTTACAAATTTATAGGACCACACAAGGCATTGGAGTGGGATAACACTAAATAGCATGTTCAGTGCACACCGTGTGTCACTTTCAGAGCGCTCTGATGACTCCAAGTACTTGGGTTCTTTCTTAAATTCATTAAAAGTGTAGAATAAATAATATGTTATAATATCTGAGTCAGAGTTCCTCACCTGAAATTACTCTGCACAATTTATCTTCGAATTATACTGTAAACTGTGTCTTATGGGTGATACAGTATGGCATTGTATCAAGAGTGAACTAATGACATATACTCTTTGGTGGAAAACGTAAACCTATTGTCCGGTACAACTTCATAAAATGTGTTCTTATGAATATTTTGCTTCCAGCTTGTGCCAATGTTGCTTTTGCAGTTGCTGTTTTGTGCATACACAGTTGAATTTCTCTTATATCACAAAGGATAATTTTGAAACAATTAGAGGCAAATATAATGAAAATATAGTATAGTAGGGCGCAGTGTAACATGAAAAGATATGCTCCCTCTCTGTCCTGTATTAAACAAGCCCCAGGCACACAGTGCACAGCGGTAGACAGGGTAGCCTGCACTCCATAATTATTGACAGGTTTGATGAGTGGAAAGTATGGGGAAATTGGAGTTTCAGTTGTCTACCCCCAGGCCCATGACTGTAATGGAAAGATTAAAAGCAGTGTTCACATCACCCACCCAGTTTCAAAATACTAGCTGCTCCTCTCTGCCTTCTGCCTCCCTGTTTATTCCCATCATCTCCATGTTTACTTTCTACCAGCCACGTTAAATAAATTATAGAGGATTCACTTATTTAAAGACTGCAGTTTATTTTTGGCTCATCCAAGAATAACACAATACAGTGCTTGAGGGCTCCAGAAGGATCAAATTGAAGTCTGTTACCTTTGCCCCGTGGGACAGTGTTGTGTAGTAGAGCAGCAAGTCAGCCAGAGGCTTAGTAGGTCAGCTCAGCATTGTTTTTACCCTCTGTACCACTCGGCTGGGATCACACTTCTATCGGTTGTGCTCAGAGTTGCTACACCAAGAGGCTCCCTGCACAACTCCCATCATGTCTCTCAGGCTCCTGCCTTCTTCCCTCATGGTCGACGATGATGATGATGATGGTAACTTCACAAAATGGATGAGTAGTTACTGGGGTCATGGAGCAGAAGGTGGACACTCCAGAGACAGGAAACGCAGTTTCAGAAGATCTGCAAAAATACACGGTGATCGAAGAGCATCACTCCCGACTGTGGTAAGGACCACCAGCATTGCACGTCTCTTTGTTCAGTGTACAATATGTGTTTGTATTGACATATAAACAGCCGCAACACACTTTCTTTCCGCCATTAAGAAAAACAACCTTTGACCACAGCACAGAATATTTTTAGAATGATGTAAACTTGTTAATATCAATGTCTTTAAAGATAAACCTATAACACTAAACTGTATGTACCTTAATTAATCAAAATCTAATATGTCAGCGTGGAGAATGTATAGACTTATGTAAAGAATATATAAGTAATAAAGCATGAACCCATTTATATTTTGGCAGACAATGACAGTAGATTAATGCATGTGTACACTGTGCTGATATTGGAAAATCAACAAGTTGGTATGAGCACTATGCAGGCTATGTAGGTTTGTTCTAGTGTTTAGTAATAGAGTGTTCTGACTAGGGTTGGGTACCGAAACCATTGGCACCAGTTCCTATACGATTTGTATCTACCGGCCAAATGGCAAAGCAGATTTCGGTGCCTCATTTTGGTGCTACTTAAATTAAATTAAGTGGCACAAAATAAATTATTTAAAATTGATCATATGGCCTTAGCAATAAACAAGCTGGTCTTTAATGTCAAATGTTGTTTTGTGCTAAACTTGTTTTTATTAAAGTAGTGAATCAGGCACCATTTAGGCACAGTTTTGAAAGTATTGTTTTAGCACCGGTATCGGAAAAAACCCAAACAATACCAACAATAGTTCTGACTAGGGCTGGGTGTCGCCAATGATTCCCCAAATCGATTTGATTCTGATTCACAAGGTCCCGATTCGAGTAAATTTCTGATTTAATTCAGTATCAATTAGGTTAGGAACATTTCAGTTACAATACCAGTTTTGCTTGGATATAAAAGAGATTCTCAGAGAACTAATGCTGTAAATTGTACAAGCAAGAAGCAACGCTCACATATTATTTTATGATGCACCAGGTTATTGTTTACATTAAGAATTGACCACCAAAAAGTTAGTTTAAAGTAGCCTACTTTTTACTTTTATATATATATATATATATATATATATGGTGAAAAGACATATATTTAAAAAAAAGTTTTAAAAGATCGATTTCTGGATTTTATTAATCAATATCACATCACTCAAACAAAGATCGATTTTAATTGGAGAATTGATTATTTGAACCCAGCCCTAGTTCTGACCTGTTGTTTGCCTCCACCAGGCTCACATAAATAATGTCTGCTAATGCACAAGTATATGACGCTGCCCCAGCACACACTTAAACACACAAACACACACATGCACAGATACATGTGTGTGTTTATGCAAAGTAAAAAGTGCATTCAACAATGTTTAGTCATGGACTGTTGCATGTAAGAGCTCTTACGCAAATGTAGGGCATTTACTGTATAGAACAGTGCACTACTGTATTCATTGCCAAAAGGGAATTGACTTATCACTTGCCTCCTGTCATAGGGAGGTCAAAGGTCAGTGCCAGCTACACAGCAGCACGGTTGTGGCTCATACAGTAGGTACTGTATGGTCAAGGACAATTTAAAAAAGGTGGATGTGGACCAAACTGTAAACAGATACCCTGTGTACTTAAGATGGACTTGTGGAGGGACAAGCAACATTGCGTGCACGTGCTTCATTATTTTTTTTGTGCATCTTTTTTATTTTTATTAAAGTAGTTTTGCACTTATATTTCGTTTACATTTGTAGTTGTATTCCTTGGCAACCAAAAGAAAATTGTCTGAGTTGTTTTACAGGTTAAGTGAAACAAAAGCAGCTGATAAGAGCTATGACGACACATACTCCTAGAGATCGGCCTCTAGGTGGTGTCAAGTAAAGTCCTGATGGCCGCAGCTTGGCTTAAAATCTGATTTTCTTTTTAAATGTGAATCCTGAGCTTGCTTCTGCCAACACAGATCAACTTGAACATTTAATCCAGTGAAGGGACGAGCCAAATGACTATAGTATTAATCCACAAGTAGATAGATGTGTACTGTAATGCAATCTTTTTAGACGCTGTTTTTTGTCTTGTAATTGAGTTATTAAAGGGCCACTGCACTGATTTTACACATATCTTAGATTTAGCTTGGAGACTTTAGATTTATTGAAGAAAATCTGAGTTAAAAATTGGGGAAAGTGGTGGACCTTTACTAGAAAGGGAGGATCTTACTACAAGATGCTATTGAGGTGCACTTTGGGAAATGTAGGTGTCAAGATATCCCGGCGTCTGCTGCGTCAGGTCTCTTGTGAGTACCCCAAACTTTATTGAAATCAATCAATCAGTTCTATTTGTCATATGAAATTGTACAAGGTACAATTCCATTGAAATGTTATACCAACATAGTGTGACACATCCCTGGAGTACTCTTAATTAATCCTTACTTTTGTAATACAGTCTTTACAGCATCCAGGGACCCTCAACATACCTGTTTTGCAACATATAAGTGTAATCATGTAAACGCTGTTGTGTAAATCATGTAAATCAATGAACTGGTTCGAGAAGCCAACTATAATCAGGGGCTACAATCATGTGCTTTGCAAACATGTTACTTAAGAAAATTAGGGCTGATTAATTTAATTCACAGACAAAATCTCAGCATGGTCATCTGACTGTCTGTCTGTTTCTCTGTGAGAGTGAGTCTGTACGTCTGTCTGTCTGTCTGTCTGTCTGTCTGTCTGTCTGTCTGTCTGTCTCACATTTTCAGCTCTAAAGGGAAACATGGAAATATTACACTATTGTTTCCCTTTGAGTTGAGCTTTAGCACGTATTGTCCTTCTCTGTGTGGTCCACAGTCACAATTAGATGCCATGAAGTTAAACAGGCTCCACACAGTGACAATGGCAGCCATCCCGAGCCACATCAAAACGCGAGAGGAGAAGGGGGAGGTCCGGCCTCACCAGAGAACTCGTTGTACCTCCTCAGACGACAACAGCCGCTCCAAGTCAGCCATCCCAGAGAACCGCATCACCACTATCCCAGAGCTCACAGAGTCTTTCCAGAAGAGACTTTTTCTCCGTGATAAGAGGACCATGTCTGCGGTGAGTAGAAATATTATAAAGCTAATGAAAATGTAAGCAGTTTTTACAGTTTTCTTTACTAGCACTGCATCTTTGGTGATACTACTGTATAGATATTTCACATTTTATGAAAGGGCTAGATCAATTATGTATTTTGTATTTGGGTATTTAAAAATTTTACATTACATCATTTGGAGGATTTCTGGAGAAGAATCTGGGGCTTAAATGTTGTGTTTCAAATCCAACAAAGTTTCAAAAAGCTGGATTGCTGTGCATTTGTGTTTGGTCATCAATGTCAACTTCAAGCTTCATATCTATTAGCCCTTTCACTTTTTTAACAGGACACAAGTTGTGGGAGTAAAATGCAACCAGACAATGTTAATGTAAAGTCTGTTAATGTAAATATACCAGATACAATACTCAAAGGAATACTTTGCAGATTTTAAACCAGCTCTGTGTCATCTTAGTGTGGCCTCTCGTCGTGTCGCTGCTCTCCACGGAGCGGAGCAGCACTTCGCCTCATCCGGTGGGCATCAGCTGATCTCGGAGCCACGGTGGGCAGCCAAACACCGCTCATCTGCACACACTAAGATGGCACAGAGCTGGATTTAATACAACACAATATATCTTTAATTATTGTAGTACTACAATTGATTTTGGTCAGAGGTTGAGCTTTAAAATGAAAGTTGATTCTTTTTTTTGCCAGAATGGTGACGACAAGGTGTGCCTGATCTGTTATGACGACATGCGGAAGGGCGGAGAGGGAGTTCAAGAGCTGCACTGTGAACACCGCTTCCATAAAGAGGTAAAAACATCTTCTCACTGCATGTTTGCACTACACTATGTTTACCTTCCCATTGTGTGTTCACTTGTTCACTCCAGTCCCAGCATGTCAAATATCAAATCAAGGGTGCATGATGGCAGCTCATTCCTGGATATGCATGATGTGGAGTGGTCTGAAAACAATCTGCCTGCACCTGAAACCTATCTGTGTTGTGGAAGCATGGAGCACTCTAACAGTTGAGGACTTGACACTTAACTGATCATGATGTCTCCGTCTGGTGGGTGCTAAAGGAGGCTCAGAGGTTAGAGCAGTGTCGGCCCCGCAGCGGCAGTGAAGCAGCCGCTTGTCAGGTGAGGAGACTCTCGGACGAGAGGAGGTATTCATCAGACGGGCCAATCTCCATGGAGAAGGAGCCGCACACACCCCGCCGTCAACTTTCCCTGCATAGACATCGCTGATATCAGTCGGTGGGAGGAGGTGACTCGTTGGTGTAAAAATGGAGGATTTTGCACCCATGGGCCAAACATCAGGATTGTCTCCTGAACTTTTTACTTCTACATGGTGTGATGTTCAAGTGTTAAAATCTCAGGGCCTTGACTATAGCTGACCTGATCCTGTAAAGCTGTCCTGTGGGCCCCTTCGCTATGTCTGCTTTGGAATGATTACCACTCTTTCTCCTCAGTGTCAAAGGCCAAATTTAGGAGGATCTAGGAATCATAATTGTAAAAACATTTTAAAAAATATGAATTTTTGCAAGAATATTTTTGTTGTGTGGAATTTTCGGAAATTCTTATTAGGAAAAACCTAAGGTAATATTTGATTAAAATAAATTACCGATGCTTAAAGTTTCCTGCTTGTAATAGCTTTTATTTACCGCCATATTGAAGTATATGCTACTTGAACACTGGCAAAGAATATGTGCCTCTTTTATAAATGAGATGTATAAAATATTTGCTTTATAGTATTATAAAAAGCATGTCAAGTTGTACACAGGTCATGTAATGGTATACTTTATGTTCATCTATGATGCAGGTTGTTACTGGGTGACAATCTAGCCAATATCTTTCTGGTTATTCATCAAATTATTATCACACATGGAGAATATTGTCCTTTTACCACATTTAAAAAACCTTTCAGCAGAACTACAATATAATTTAGTTTGAAATGTGTGAAATGTTGTTACAAAAGACATTTCATATGGCACATACAGTAACTTGCATTAATTTGTCAAGGTTGTGATTTGTTTACTGTTTCCAGTAACTTGTGACTATTTTTGTCATTTTGAATGACAAAGTTGCATTAATGAAGTCCAAAATGATTTGTGTTTTTGAGTTCAGTCATAACTTTAGTGTTGTTAGTACTTGAATGTACTTTGAATTACCTGCTTTATAACTTCCTTATACCAGAGGAAATTGCTTGGACTCTTTTATAACTGCACTCCTTCAGGAATACAGTGAATGTACAATCGAGTAAAGCATAGAGTGTTTATCCTGTTGTGCATATGCTTACTCTAGCATGTTGGAAATTAGCTGCTGGCATCAGTGAGGCAAATCAATACCTGCAGAAATCATACACAAACAACAGATGTAATAAACTCTTTTAAAATGTGTTTCAGTGCATGGAGCGGTGGCTGTGGAAAAAACAGACGTGTCTCGCATGCCGTGTCCACGCGTTCATGCCGAATCCTCTCGTCCCGCATCAAAGTCCCATAACGGTCCTTGTACCTACACCTGCCATGCCTGCATGTCAATGAGACCCACTGCCCCCCCTCCCCGCCCCTCCCCTGGGGACTATGGTTAACTGCTCCTCAGATCTCTGCAGGGTAAATCCAGACAGCTAGCTAGACTATCTGTCCAATCGGAGTTTTCTGTTGCACAACTAAAACTACTTTTGAACGTACACGTTCCACCAAAACAAGTTCCTTCCTGAGGCTATTTTGCAGAGGCACTGTGGCACCGTCCGGCGCTTTGAACCGCCCACGACGATTGTGATTGGTTTAAAGAAATGCCAATAAACGTTTTACTCTCATCCCGGAATGCTGTGTGGACTAGCCAGACCCTCCTCCGCAGCTCTGTGGTGGAAGGTCTGGCGATGCAAGACTAGTGGGCCCCTCAATAAGAGAGAGAACTTGTAATTTGGTGGCGTCTCACACTCTAAATATAAATAGTTATATAAGATTAGAAAGTTATGTTTAAATTATTCCCAAAATACGAGTGGTTTTGTCTCTTTGTCTACATTATGTTAGCGAATTTCCAGAGATATTTTAAACTCTGCATTGAACCCGCAGTTTTTGAAGCAAATTTCCTCAAGATTCATTGTGTTTTTTTTAAATTGTTAAAATTTTCTTTTTGCATCTTTGCACATCTCATTTACCTTCAAGGAATAATTTGTCATTTTGGGAAATTTGTTTTTTGCTTTCTTGCTGAAAGTTAGATGAGAAGATTCATGGTCACTGAGATTTCCCTTTTATAAAATAAACTTCTTGAAAACACATTTTTAACTTAAACCATTTTGTACACCTCTCCCTTGTCGGACAAGAACAAAGGTTATGTTCCACAATAACTTGCAGAGTGTCAATAGAATGTTGAGTATTTGAATATTCAAACTAATTTAGTATAGTAACTAATAGTATTTTTGTATGAATTGTAGACTCCGTCCATGCTGATGACACAACTAAATCTTGTGGAAGTATGTGATAAGAGCATGGGCAGAGATAATAATACTTCCAGCTTCACGATAAGCTTGAAAGACCATCCGCCTGTGTTAATAATCTTTACTCTGAAGTTATAAAAGCAAACTCCTCCTCCTGATACAATGAGTCTGTCTGTCATATATTTCCCTGCTGTTTTGCATGTGAGGCCCAGACTGTCGTCTCTACACTGGTGAGCTTTCAAGCATCTCCGTTGTGTTTTTGCACTGCCAAATAAGAGTTTACAGCGTGTGATAAATGTACAACAAAATCAGGCCGCCTGTATATAAATGTATACATATACAGTAACTATGCAATTACATAAATTAGATTTTATTTCAAGATAGTGACAAATGGTTGTATTTCCATGTTTAGGATGTACATCACTAATTTACTATTACTTCATGTGACACGTGTTTACTTTACATTCATTAACTAACCAATAAATCCCGGTCTATCGAATCTACTGTGATCTGGCTTGGATTTATGTCCAACCAAAATGAATGTTTTATATAGGGGAAATGATGTAAGTTATATTTAGTGTCCTCTCTGTGAGTTACAAGTTTGGTTTTTTGTCTTTCATTCATGACATATTCATATACATTTTTAATCAGAACTAAAAATACAGAACAGCTGTGTAAAGCCAACCTCACTGTGCTGGTGTGACACTGTGATCAACACACAACAAGCCACAAGCACACACTGATGTGACACTCCCTTGCTAAATGCGGTGTGCTTTCAACAAACATACACTTTTCAGTGTCTTAATGTATCATCAACAGTTGTTCCATCGTTTATTGTTTGGATTATTACACTGCAGCCCATAAAAAGGCCAATAATAAGTATTCAAAAGTGGTTAAATCCCATAATAACAATGGCAATACCATAATCTGCCTTCTCAAGGCAGACACTTTGACTAAGCTCGGAAAGCACAGGCGTAACCAATGATGTTACTGGAATGATGGCTCCATTCCATAGGTGTGTCAGTAAATCAGCATGTACAATATCACAGCCCTGTCACTGACACACCTGACTGGAATGCAGTCGCTATTAATGTTGTAAGTTACACCTACAAAAAATGTTAATGTGGCTGTTATGTCTATTATCTATTTTACACACACACACTTTAACACTTTAGGAAGTGTGTGTGTGTGTGTGTGTGTGTGCGTGCGTGTGTGTAATTCTAAAGTTGAAATGGTGTTTGTATCTTATAAGTTGTAGCAAATTACTGATTCTCCAGAACGAGTGGAGAGTATGGAACGAGAATAACTTAAAAACAATGCTTTCATTGTTTTTATGCAAACAGTTTTATAATTAATACACATTTTATATTCATATTGCTTTGAGGAGTAAAGCGGATATTAGGGCACTATTAGTAAATTTGAACTAAATCCGAGCAACAGGTGAAACATTAAATTTATTTTGCCCTTTTTGCCTATGTGGTGAGACTTTATATAGTGGTGAGTGGTGGTGAATATATTCATCAATTTCAGCACTTTTTGCTAAAGCCTATAACATATTATTGTTCTGACCATCCATTTCATCAAGGGGACATGGTCGTGAAATGTTCTTCCTAGGGGTATCTGAAAAACTAAAGCCCTTTGAGGGTTTGTGTCTGTAACTGTGCCCCCCCCACCATTGGAATCTAACTTCCGCCAATGGGCGACAGCTGTGACCTGTAGAGCTAGTTTCTCCTCCTGTTTGACCCTTCACAGATAAATCCATTCTGAACAGACAGTAGTTAAAAAAAGCTAAAATAGGGCTAAGAAAACTTTGGGTTACAATGGGTCGTTCATTTGCTATTTGCTGTTGACTTTGCTAGTAGTTTGCCTTGTAAATCCTGAATAATACTAGAATTCACTTTATGCTTCCATTTCCACCCACAACACTAACTGCTACTCGGTTTGGAGTGAATAAAACAACTAAAGTGAGGGAGCAGCAAGCCTGCTGCCTGAAGATAAGGAAGGAGGTCTTCCAGCCGCAGCAGTGTACGTGCCGGAGGTCTTGTCCCGGCCCGGCCCGGCCCGGCCCGGCCCGGCCCGGCCCCTGCCTGTCCTGCCCTGCCCTGGCTGGATGGAAAGTAGCGGTTTCCTCCGAGCCGAGTGGGAGCAGGCGGAGTGAAAGTGCACACGTGGACAGTAGACACCTGAGACTGACATGGACGTCAGCCAATCATAGCACGGACTGATGACGCAAGCTCACCTCTGTAATCCAATGGGATAGTTGATTGGGGGGTAAAACCCTAGACCCTAGTTGTTTAGAGTCGGGAAAAAAATCGAAAAAAGGCTTTGAAACGGGTCTGGTCCGGAGGCGGCTGGGAATCTGATTTGGAGGAGATAGCTGATGTTTACTGGATACTTTGTGTCTTACCGAGGAACAGAGGATCTCTCTCTTCTTTGGAAAAATGATTTGTTTTATAAGAAAATGAAGATGCGTTGATATTTCTGGCTAAACATACTTATATGTAATAACTTTTCATCTCCATTGACGAACATACTTGGGTAAGACCCCCCGTTTTCTTTCTACTATTAAGGAATTCTATAGGCTACTGTATATCTGTTCAGTATTTAATATTTATGTACACAGCCGCCTAGAACATATTACTGTACTTCCGAAATAAAACGTATTACCTTCATTAAAAAAAAGTTTTTTTCAGTAAACCACAAAACTCATCTTTTGCTGATCTTTACACTCAATAATCTCAGATTGCAACTTGTATTACATTGTAAGACATTCAGTTAGTTTCTCTTAATGTTTGTATCTGTTTCTCTTTTCATGAACATTACAGCCTCTGTCTGCTTAGCCAGAATAAAAGACAATCAGTGGTGTAGTCTATACACAGGTATACCGTATACCCACTAGGAAAGCTCCAGGATTTCCATATACCCACTTGTGCCCAATGACACTCAACAACATACTTTCCATTATATTTTTGAATAAATTGGTGCATAAAAGTGTATCCGAATTAAGGAAGTGAAGTCGTTGATGCTCAAAACTTCCTTGGGGGAGGACACCCAGCCCTCCCCCAAAAAAAAGGCATATTCTGGCCAATATATATAGCCTACAGTACAGTATACCCACTACAATACACTAGACTACTCCACTGGTGGCAATGTCCTTACATGGTTATTTTTAGGTGATTTTTACAGTTAAAGTCTTTTCTTATAGTCAGTGGTTCTTAAACTGGAATCTATACCTCCATGAAGAATCTCCATGGTGTAACCAAATAATTCAAAAATACCCAGGCAGTTTAATAATTCCATATTAAATCAAACAAACACGTACAATCGTTACCGAGTAAGTATCATCAGTGGTGGAGGAAAAAAAACAATCCCACATTATAAAAATACTCAATTACGTTAAGTAAAAGTCCTGCATTTTTAAATTGTAATTAAGTAAAAATAATAGCAAAAGCTTCACGGAGTATCATAGTACTCATCACGAATGACCCATCTGGATCATTATTATTGATGCTTCAACATGTAAGCGGTACTTTAATGTTATAACTGGTCAAGGCGGGGCAAATCTTTGTTTTATATACTGTTGGGTAGAGTTATCTATAACAATGATGGCCTCCTCTTAATCTGAAAAGTCACTGTTAAATAAATGTAATGGAGGAGAAAGTACATAATTTCCCACTGAAATGTAGAGTTGAAGTATAAAGTTGCATAAAATGGAAGTACCTCATAACTGGACTCAAGCACCGTAGCCTACTTGAGTAAATATTCTTAGTTACTTTCCACCAGTGAGTGTAAGAACGTATATTTGACAGAAGAAGTGTGGGAACAATTGAATCTGGAGACAAGGCTGCACAGATGTTGTCGTTGATTAGGAGTAGATCAGCCAAACACTGAAGAGTCTTGCAGCAGCTCTCCCAACACACAACTGAGTGGTTGCCATGGCGACTGACAAAGTGTTTTCCTCAGTCTGTAGAGGTTGCACGGGAAAAAAGGGGTCTCTGACACAGATGAGCTCAGCTTAACATCTCAAACAATCTGTTTGTATTCATTGTCCTCCTTCAAAAGGTTCTCTTTGTTGCCGGGGCGGAGTACTGTCTGTCATCTCCATCACAAAAGAGAGTACAATCATGCACCTCATTCTGATTCGCTGTTAATGTCACTCCTGCTTTGCTCTCAGAGTTTACAAAGCATTATTTATTGCTGAGGGGACCAAAGTCAAACAGGTTGATGAAGTTTCTTTATACTCTTGATTTCATGAACAATGAAACCATAAGGACGCACACAGTGGATTAAAGAGTGCACGGCACATGGCTGACTTTGAAATGGTAGCCCTGTTTGTTTTTGATCATTTCTCCGGAATCGTTTGTTCCCTTTCAGAATAAACGTGTAGGGATAAACAGCAGGTGATGACAGCCTGGTCTGCACCCACAGTCACAAGCACACATCATCCACAAATTATGGCTAGTTATTACCAGGGACAGCATGCGACTAATGTAAATTCATGAAGTGAGCTCAGTCAGCATAACCCAAAGGGATAAACTGCAGACAGGTTCACATGTTTAAAGGTAAAGGAGAAAGCCTTAACCGGTTTCTTTCCCTTTCTAGACACACTTCTACTGAGGTAAGCTGAAGGCGCACACACACACACACACACACACACACACACACACACACACACACACTTTAATTATGGCTGCTGATTATGCTGTTTAACTCAATTGCACTCCTTCACTTTTCCCTTCCCATTTTTTATTCCTTCTCATTTGCCAGTCATGCTAAAAATACTGTAGGCTGTATCCCCATGCTACTGCAAGACCACTTCTAAATTGCGTATGAGATTAAATTATCTTGTTTTGAAATATTAACTACCTGCTTTTAAAAGAAAGCAACATATTTTTCTTGCTGATGTAATATAGACACAATATTGAGAATAAAACCCTGATTTGTGCTAAATAGAAATTTGTGTTGTCTTTTTTAGTGGAAGAAGAAACAGGGTTTTCTTAGACCCTTGCGATAACAGCAGTCATGTTTCTGCTTGGTTATCACTCTGCAGTGATGCAGTCATCCATAACAACTGCTAACAGATTTGTTTCCTCCTACGATTCAGGGGCGTCATGGGAAGCTTCAAGGGCCACGCGCTCCCTGGAAGCTTCTTTCTGGTAGCCGGGATCTGGTGGACAGGGAAGCACTCACTCTGGCACGCCACCCGCAGGAACAAGAACATAGGCTCCACTCGGCTGGCCAGCAGAGCCTCACAGCGCCGCCTGGAGATCATCGAAAGCTCCGTCGTACTCTTCTTTTCTTTAGTTGGTAAGTAGGTCTTTTTAGCCACTCATAAAACACAAACACAGAAACTGTGAGTGATATGAAAAACAGCTGATTTCAAATAAACCTTTCTTTGCATCCCTTCATTTTTAAACTTTGGCTACTCAGGAGTCATCTGCATGAATCCAAAGCAACTTAAATAACTTTAATGAGTACGTACAGTATGAGTAAAGTATGACACCAATAGCCATTTACAGTGTTCACTCTTTTTTTTTTTTTTTTTTTTTTTTTTTTTGGGCATTTTAGGCCTTTATTTGATAGCACAGCTTAGACATGAAAGGGGAGATAGAGGGGGAACAACATGCAGCAAAGGGCCGCAGGTCGGAACCGAACCCGTGACCGCTGCAGCGAGGACTGAGCCTCTGTATAGGGGGCCCCAGTGTTCACTCTTTAATTAAGGAGATTGTGTGTTTGAGATTGTTTCCTCTGCTGTGCTCCCCAGGGATGCTGTTAGAGCAGTTTGCAGCAGGTGGGCCGAGACTCCAGCTGTATGACTTTGCAGAGAAACACTGGGAATACCTGATGAACTGGCAGCATGCCACCATGTATCTGTTCTTTGGCCTGGCTGCCACTGTGAATCTGATTGTACACACCACAGAGGTTGCTCCACTGGCACTGGATAGGTTAATGCTGGCTATTGCTTTCTTTAATGAAGGTAAGAAAAGTTATGATGTTATTTATTTACTATATTTTATTGTCTTATATAACCCTTGTGTTGTCTTCCCGTCAACCAACAAGCAACTTTTTGTTTTTGTGGGAAAAATTTAAAATTAAAACTTTTTGGTCAATGTCATATTTTCCGACACTCTTTTCGCTTTTCCCCTGAAGTTTTTGGCACTTTTTTCAGCATTTTGTTTTCACTTTTATCCAAGTTTTGATACTTTTGGCACTTTTTCCGATGTCTTTGACGATTTTTTTCAACGTTCTTTTGTAATTTTCTTTTCAAATGCCATACAATTTAATACAACACCCAAATTTTAATGAAAGTAGTGAACTGATAATTTTAATTTATGATATAGAAACATTTTGAAAATGGGTCAAATTTGCCCCGAGAGCTACAGGAGGGTTAATGTAATGATATTATTAAGACGTACCCAAACAGATCAACTGCAGTACCCCTTCATCAACACCACCCGTTATCACTAACTGGATATTATGTAACACTATTCACAATTGTTTTATACAATTGTTAAAATATTTTACAATATTGTTAAAATAATTTTTTTTGTACAATTAAACTGCCAATGTTTAGGTTGGTTTGGCCAAAGATACTCTACAGCCAAAGATAGTGCTTTTCAAGCGGCGCCAATGGTATGAAACGGTACACACTTCCTGTCTCCTAAATGGGCGTGGCCTCACTTGAAAGTGTAGTTAATGTGGTGTGGATGGATGAAAAGTTATATTTGCATAATTCATTATTATGTATTTTGCCAACATTAGATATTTACACAGCCAAAAGACATATTTAGCAATAGGAAAAAAAATTTGTTTGGGTGTCTGTGAAGGTAAGTTGCTGGTAGCTTCTCTGTGTTGCCAGATCTCGATCTCGCAAGAGTTTGTTCCTGAGACAGTAACAGGTCTCAAACACAGTTCATTTTCTCCTGATTTTTTCCGTCTGAAAAATGCCATTTTAGTGTCTGAATGTTCGGGAGATACTATGTGGCATGTGAAAAATTTGTCCATTATTTACTTTGATGACTATGGGGCGAAATAATCGTTTACTTCTCTTATTGGGATCAATAGACTCAGGACCTACCTCTAGTCTCCTAAAGAGGCGTGGCAGTGGAGAAAGAAAACCCAGATACAGGAAGTTACTCTGAGTTGGGGCGTCTGGGTTCTTAAACGTCTCTGGTATGGCCAAATTTCATTTGTACTTCTAGCGGCAGAAGCTGGAAATTTCAATAATTTATCCATTACTTTTGGCTTACTATTTGAGCCGTTTAGCCATTACTTTTAGTCAAGGTGTTATTTTCACTATTTTTAGCAACTTTTTAATCATTAGCACCTTACTTTTAGCTAACTTCTTTGCTATCTTGCATACTACTTTTCACTTACTCTCATTTGCAATACATTTTGTTCAAGTTACTGCATACTCAATACATGGATTTTTTTTCTTCAATCTTCTAATCAAATTGTTATTTAAATTTTTTCAAATTAGTTGAGCTGCACCACAATATTTCCATACACCCTCTGGTGACTGCAGAAGTACTGCCACAGTACAAATACCTCTGGTTGGGAATCACTGATTGAGACCATGGACATACAGTATATCCTACTGTACTTTACAGATTGTATAGTAGATCATAGGAGACTAGTCCATGGAAAACAAAAATGCAGTCAAGATGCCATTTGACTAAAGCGATAAATGGGTAATAATATATTTCTCACTTATTTTTCCATTGACGGCTGCCTCTTGTTTTTGCAGGATTTCTTTTCTTCTACCACCTCCACGGCAGGAGTATGCTGGACGTCCATGTGCACCAGCTGCTTCTCTTCGCCATCTTTGGCGAGGCTGTTGTTGCCTTCCTGGAGGTCTTCCACCGAGGTAACATCATCCTGGAGCTGCTGCGCTGCACCCTCACTCTCCTGCAGGGAAGCTGGTTCTGGCAGGTAAGTCTGAGTGTGTGAGCTGACGTTTATGGCAGTGCCTAATAATATCCTCACGTTGCCTTCTCTTCGGCCGCAGATTGGTTATGTGCTGTACCCTCCCCACGGTCCTGAGTGGGACCTAAATGATCACAACAACATGATGTTCGTCACCATGTGTTACTCCTGGCACCTCGCCTTCGCCATGCTCGTCGTGAGCGTGCTCTATTGCACCATCAGCTGGTAAGAACATACTCCACACATCCAGACATCCCATAAGCTGCTGCTTTTTGTCCTGGAAGTCTTGCAGATTCATCCACACCGGTAGTAACAACTTGAGTGCCTCTAATGCCGCTCTGTCACAACAGTTTGTGTTATCCGTGACTGTTTGTTGTGCTTTCTCTGTAGTGTGGTTCGCTCCAGATTGAGGAGGACTCCTCCGATGGAAATGGGACTTCTGAAGCCGAGAGATCCAGAGTCAGAAGATGAGATTCTGTGAAGAGGACTGTTGTACGCCTACATTGTGACTCATGTACATCACACTTAAATCAGGGATATGATGTCTGCAGTTCCAGCAGCAGTACGACTAGAAGCAAAGTGTGCAGACAGAAGAAGAATAAGGACAAAGTTTCTGGATGCTTTACTTTAGAAATATATCTTTACCTCTGCCTTATTTAATCAGCTGTAAACCCCTGTAGCCTTACTCTCATTGTTCATTGCTAGTTATTTTACTGTGTCCTAATACCTTTCATATACTCGGCAATGTCATTTTTGCCAATTATTATTTTGCACATACAATATAAGTGAACATGAACTTATAAGGGTAAGCTTTTTATGGATTGCATGCTTTTAATTTGACTCGCCAAACCTCTGTTGTCAGACATATTGGTTTTTGATGTAACGTCATCTTGTGGGTTCTTTGTTTCATATTGTTTTAAACTTAACCCAAATGCCAAAAAAATAAGAATTTTATTAAAATTGTTTAATTGTTAAGATTTGGCTATTTGATGTTATTACAGATTATATTATGTTTGATACTGTTGTTTATGCATGTCTTCTTGGCAGTATATTCAGTGTTGTCTTAAACAAATATCTGTAAGGGCTTATGCTGTTTGTCAGTGTTGCCTAACAGAGTTTATTGTAACACTTTCATATCATTTAAAAAGTGAAAATAGCACTAGCTAAAGAATGTCTGCTTTTTTGAGAGACTATGATCAAAATCTGTCACTAGGCATATTTTCACAATAGCACAATACAATTCATCTACCAGCAATATGCTTCAACAAAGATCTTCTGTGCTGAAGCAGACCAATCACTCAGTTCTTAAAAATGTGTCCTGCAAATATTCTTTGGTTACAACAACTATATATATATCGATGATGGTTTAGTTGCAGCTCTAATTGGCATATATATATATATATATATATTAGGTACAAAATTAAAAAAAATAGATGTGCTATTTTTATCTGATCTAAATGATTTTTTTTAAAGAGAAAAAGCACATAAACAAAATATCTAAAATGAATTTGAAATATACCGGGCTGAATTTAATTTGCATAAGAACTCTTAATTTTCTCCCTGTTGTGCTATAAATATATTCACGTGGATCTGGGGGGGGGGAGAGAGAGAGAGAGAGAGAGAGAGAGAGAGAGAGAGAGAGAGAGAGAGAGAGAGAGAGAAAAGATCAGAGTGAGACGTCAGTCTGTGCTGCTTCTCCGCTCAGGTGTAACAAACCTGAAGACGTCATCCACCTGGCAGAAGCTACCTGACGACTCCTCCACGTGACGTTGTTGTCCATCCACGCAGATTTAAGGAAACCGGCAATTTTGTCTCGCGCTCCGGGAAACAACCAACGATCTTCGCCAATCCAGTGGACCTTTGAGGGCTCTTCAGTTATGGATAAATTAAAATCAGTTTTAAGTGGTGAAGAGGCTCGCAGAGATGACCGAACCGTTTTAGAGGTAAAACTTAACCCAAACTTGAGCATCCGTCTAAGCTGAGCTGTGAATGGATCATTCAATCCGAACTCTTTTGCCGCAGACTGTCAATGAAGCCTCGACTCTGGGCTGGGGCACACGTGTGAAGGGATTCATCGCCTGTTTCGTGGTCGGAGCCGGGTTCACAGTTTTGGTAAAGATCTGTAACTTTTCTAAAATAATCTGCTTTTGTCGTTTTAAACTCCACACAACAAGGAAGCTGCAGGGAGAGCCGATGTGGCCCTACTGGTTCTTCTTGCTCTGAGGAATGTGGAAGTTGTTCATTCACTTGGCAGTCCTAAGTCCTGCCTTCAAGTGCTGCCCACTTTAGAGCAAAATGTAACACTTTCTGCATTCTGGGGAATTTTTCTGCAACAATTTGTGCCTTTTCTGCATCAACGTCTTTATTTTATTTTTATTTTTTTGGGGGGAGGGGGGATTTCACTGCTCAGTTTTGATTATTGGGGGGGTTGTAACCAGTGGTGTAGTCTAATGTATATTTAGCGGGTATACTCTTCTACATAAATATATGCAACAGAATGGATATATCAAAGGCGTCTGGGTCTGCTCCCCCAAGGAAATTTTGAGTCAAAGACTTAATTTTATGCATTTTGATACACTTTAATGCACCAAATTTACAGTGGAAATACCTTTTTTATTCAGCCTATGCAAATGAAAACACAGATGACTATTCAAAATATATAAAACATATAATGGAAAGTATATTGTTATGTGCCATTTTAGGTATATGGAAATCCTGGAGCTTTCTTAGTACCAGCGTATCACATAGACTACACCACTGGTTACACCCCCCCCCCTGTCCCGTCCCCTCTTGTAAATTACACCTATGCTGCAGTTTAGGTGTCACCCACAAAGTAAAAACTCCACCAATCACCTGTCTTCATGTCTGTCTTGCAGGGAGTGGGAATGCTCTGGATCCCCAGGATCGGGCTCACTATCTTCATTGTGTTTTACACTTTAGGAAACATATGTGCACTGGGGAGGTCAGTGTCCACAACAATAAGAACTAATCAGATTAAAGCAGCTGGTGATGAAATTGTGGTGGTTTTATTTTCAGGAGGAATTTGTATTAATATGTTCACATTTTTACACATTTTGTATGGTATGATCCAACAGCACCATGTTTCTGATGGGGCCGATGAAGCAGTTGAAAAGGATGTGTGACAAAACAAGAGCGCTGGCCACCGCAATTATGATTGTGAGTGCCCCACTGCTGGTTTTTCATTCTGCTAGGTTACATGCCTATACTGCCCAATTTACCATGCAGGCCTCAGTCTATAGACTTCTAAACTTTGTGTACTTGTTCCTTATTTATCCAGGAAATGTACTCAAGCACAATCACATGTATGGAGAGAAAATGTGCCAAAAGTTGTTATACATTTTTTTTTTTTTAATTTAGACTCATACTTCATTATCAGTGATGAAGGATAAGGGCCAAACATCAACTAGCATGTTGTGAGTTACATTTCTCCCATTCATTGCTTTAGACTTGCCTTGTGTTGACTCTCTGCGCAGCCTTCTGGGTGAGTATAAAGAGTTCTGATCACGTCTACTGAATTAAGAACATGAGACCGTATTGATTAGCCTATAAGTCCGATCTCTCTTAGCCAGCAGTTGTATTATTTTTTTTTTTTCTTACAGTGGAAGAACTTTGGACTGGCTTTGTTATTTTGCATCTTGCAAGTCTTGGCTTTTGCCTGGTGAGTCCTGATTTCTACTAATGGATTTGGTCTGAAATGATTATTAATTTGTGACAAGAAATGTGCTTTGTCTGCAGGTACAGTCTGTCGTACATCCCGTTTATGAGGTTTGTCATTTTAACACCATTTATTTCCACATCAGCTGCAGAAATGTTCAGAATCAAAATGCCATTCATAACCATGTTGATGTCTGATTTGTGTGAATTCCTTTCAAGGGAGGCAATATTGAAGTTGTTTGCGGTGTGCATGAAGTGAGCCCCGTCTTTGTTCGGAGGGTTCGGTTTGGATGAAGTGTTTTTTGGAAAGGGGCCGGTCTCTTACTGAAGTTACTGAAACAGCGTCCTGGTGGCTCGGCTTCAGAGAGTCTGAGGCTCTTCCTGTTTTATCTCCAGAGGTGTTTCTTTTTCCTGTTTATGCTTTGTTCATTGAGCTGATTGATTTTTGGTATGTATTGATTACTTATACCAATTTTAATGAGTGTGGGCTTGGTTTGTAATATGTGTAAATATCTGTAATAAATGAATGTAGTATTTGTTTTGTAAATGAACACACAACAGCCTCATTATTTCCATTACTGAGAGGACACAAACACTTGAGCCAGAAAGATTGGAGATGGGTAATATGAAAGCTTCAGATGGCTGTGAACTGAAATAGATTTCTGATATTGGTAGTGATGCAGTGACTTTGATACAGTTTCCTGAACGATACTTTTTTCGATACCAATTTTATAAAATCCCATTTTAACATAAACAAATTATAACATTACGGTACAGCCCCCCCGCCCCCCCTCTCCCTGCTCCTTTACACCTATGTGACGCACACTGTAGTCAAGGCTCTCAAAATACAACAACACGCGTTAGCCAGTCTCTTTGCTCAAGTAATGTTTTCCTATAGGCCTCTACAACGTGTAGCATTAGACAGCCAATCAGCAGCATTATAAGATCTTGGGAGAAGCATGCTGCATGCTAATTGGCTCACTGACGTTGATGACATCCACCAGCACCTTGGACCAATCCCTCACCTCAACATCTCAGCCGACTTTCACCCATCTACACACTCATTCTCTTCCTTCCAGCTCCCCACTATTTCAGAAATTGCAGAACTCACCTGGAAATCCAAGCCATTGACCTGTCAACTTGACCCCCTCCCCACACAACTTGTTAAAGCCTGCCTTCCCTCCCTGGTCCCACTCATTTCTGCTATCATCCACTCCTCTCTCACCACTGGAACTGTTCCTACATCCTTCAAAACTGCTGCTATTACCCCAATCTTGAAAAAAACTGGTGCCGACCCCTCCAACTTCAATAACTTCCGTCCTATATCCAATCTACCCTTCATCTCCAAAATCCTTGAAAAATCAGTTGCTTCTCAACTCCATTCTCACCTATCCCACAACAACCTGTATGAACAGTTCCAGTCCGGTTTCCGCCCACTCCATAGCACTGAAACAGCACTTATCAAAATCACCGACCTCCTTATGGCAGCTGACTCTGGACTCCTCACCATCCTCATCCTCCTCGACTTGAGTGCAGCCTTTGATACCATCTGTCACACCACCCTCCTCAAAAGGCTATCTTCCATTGGCATCACCCACACCCTGTTAGACTGGTTGACATCTTACCTCTCTGGACGCACTCAATTAATTTAACTCGAGTCTTTTAAATCCATTCCCTCCTCCGTCACTTCAGGTGTGGTAAATGATGAAGAGTAGGGGCCCCAGGACAGAGCCTTGGGGCCCCTACTCTTCATCATTTACTTCCCCTTCTTCCCCTCGGCAATATCTTCCACAAATGTAACATTCACTTCCACTGTTATGCTGATGACACCCAGCTCTACCTCTCCACCAAACCCTCGTTCACTCTTCCGCCCACCTCCCTTACTGATTGCGTCTCTGAAATAAAAACCTGGTTTACCCAAAACTTCCTCAAATTAAACCGTAATAAAACCGAGGTTCTCCTCATTGGCACCAAATCCACTCTATCCAAAACTGACAGTTTTTCTCTAACTATTGATAACCCCCCTGTTTCACCCACCCCCAGGTTAAGAGTCTGGGTGTCATCCTTGACAGCACACTATCCTTTCAACCCCACATTAATAACATTACCCGGTCTGCCTACTTCCACCTACAAAACATCAATCGTCTCTGCCCCTCCCTTACCCCCCCACACCGCCGCCATCCTTGTCCACGGTCTCGTCACTTCCCGTCTGGATTACTGCAACTCTCTCCTCTTCGGCCTCCCTCACAAATCCCTCCATAAACTTCAACTGGTCCAGAATTCCGCTGCCCGCATCATAACTCTAACCCCCTCCATCCATCACATCACTCCTGTCCTCCAACAGCTCCACTGGCTCCCGGTCCAGTCCTGGTCCACTGGCTCCCGGTCCAGTTCCGTATCCAATTCAAAGTCCTCTCCTCTGATATCCTCCAGCGTCCCCAACTACCTCCCGCTCCCTCAGATCCTCTTCCTCCATACACCTGTCTGTCCCCTCCGCCCGTCTCACCACCATGGGGAGCAGAGCATTCGGCCGCTCTGCTCGCAGTCTCTGGAATTCATTACCACCACAACTCAGAAACATCGATTCATTCCCCCATTTCAAATTGCAACTCAAAACACATCTGTTTAAAACTGCCTATTCCACTTGATGTCAACTGCTCTGCCTCTCTCTGTTGTTTTTTTTGCTGCTTTTAATGTCTTTTGTATCCCTGTGCAGTGTCCTTGAGTGCCGAGAAAGGCGCCTTCAAATAAATTGTATTATTATTATGAGATCTACTCCTTAGGTATTAAAATTTGGTATTGAATAACGAGGCATTTTTCGATACTCAATACTTTGGAGGCAATTTGGTCGGCCTTAAAGTATCAAAGTTTGGTACCTGCCCTAGCTTTTTATTAAATCACATAATTAGCCTACTAATTTTTTTACACTGCACTGTTAACTTTGATTCTTCTATTATGCCTGTCTTATTCTATTTTTGCTTGTTTCTATTTTTCTATTCTGTATTTGATGTATTATGCAAAGCACTTTGAATTGCCTTGTTGAAATGTGTTGTATAAACTTTCCCAGTCTTGCGCAGTGAAACACCTTATAGAGACTGTGGCCAATATATGATTTAATGGATTTTAGTAACAGTTAATTATCAAAGATCTAAACTTATTTAGAATGTTCTTATGGGGTAGGAGATTAAACTGTTTATTTATATTAGCCAAACCTTATGTTTACACAGTGTATGTATAGATGAAGGCTTGATGACAGTGTGTTAAAGATTGAATGTGCAAAACCTCTTTTTATTTTTATTATCGGATACTGAAAAACACTTTTACAGTTCATGTTTGCAAATTGAGGTTAGCTGTTTTACACCTATGTTTGACATTGGTTTAATCACCAGATATAGCTGTTATTTTTTTTTAAATCTAACAATTTACCTGGAACAAAAACGTACTCTGTATGCATATAAACAAAGGGACATTTGTCTTTACTACTATAAAATGGATATGATGACATCTACAGTATCAGTGAATACTTGTGTTATGTAACAATGCATACATTGTGTGGTTAGCTTTTGAAAAGGAGAAGAATGAAAGGGACGTTCTCCTTAAAATTGAAAAGCTAAAGAGGTTAAGGTGTGATTCTACTTTCAAATAATAGTCAGCAAGAACAGGTCCATATTTTCTATTAACCCTTGTTTCTCTTTCAACCAAATTGCCCAAACCACTCTGTGATCTACTCAACATGCTCTGATCTTGACTATTAGTCAAAATAAGTCATAATTTCTTTTTTTTAAACAAAAAGATTAGGTATAATGTCATATCAATTAGGTTTATTGACCATGAATAAAAAAAATCGTTAAAAAAAGTAACAAAAAACCCGCAAAAAAAAGTTCATTTTCAATTTTGACCCAGAAGGACAACAATCATGGTCGACGGAAGGACAACACAAGGGTTAAACGTCCAGTGCACATGAATAATTTCTCATGTCAAACCTTTTATTTTCTATTTGATAGAGCAATACCTGTGCATAAATATATATAATCTGGTTCTGGTTAACATTGTAGCCTATCTGAAGCTGCATCCTTTTAGCCCAGATGATAAGATTAATTTATTTGTGATACAGTGTAGAGTTGAATTTGAAGAAAAAAAAGTCAAACATATTCATATATAAGAAGAGGTGAAAACTGTAGTATACAGTATTTATTCCAGTAGAATTTCCACATTCCACTTAATAGTTTTTCCATTATATGCTACTTTTTACTGCACTACAATTCAGAGGAAAATAATCCTACTCTCCACTTCATAAATGTGATTAGCCTTCTCTGAATGTTAAAATAGGCTATGAGATATAATATGAATAATTGACATATTGAATAATTAGCTTCTAAAATATGATACATATCAGTATAGCCTATATAAATCAGTTTTCAGCTTAGGACTTTAACTTTAACTCTACCACTGGGCCTAACCTATGGTGATGGAACTTCTATAATCTAACAGTAACAAATATATTGAAAATAATGCAAATGCATGGGAAGTTCATCTGTGTGAATGCATTTTTGTTTAAATATTGCGCCTACATCATATTTTTATACTGTCAGTAAAAGGCGCGTGGCTCTGTACATTGTGAGTGCGGCGCGCCTTTTCCCCAGCCTCACGTGACCAAAACAGGAAGTGTAGCTAGTTGGACTGTTGACTTTACAACAACACTGAGGACTCAACTTGTCTGTACATGTCTATTGAATACAGTCCATGCTACATATTTGCACTAAAGAAAGTTGAGTTGTGTTATCCCTGTCGGTCTGGAAACATGACAGACATTTTGTTAAAGATAAAAAACAGCGTAGCAGAGAAAAATAAGTCTGCTGTGGCTCAGAGTGACTTGCAGAAGTGGGGTTTGAGAGGTACGGAGGCTTGTTAAGTAACGTAAAGTTAATTAATGAATTCATTAACGTTGAGTTGTCTTCATTCAATTAGTAGGATAAGGTTGGCAAGCTAGCTACATGTTTAGACTGTGTTTAAGCTAGTTTAGCAGTCGTCTTTGTTTTGTGCTTTCAGACTAATCATTCAGATAGTTCTTCGAGGTACTTGACCTACCGTTACCATCATTTGTTTGTTGTCTCCTCATTCAGGGATACAGCTGAGACCTTACCAGCTGGATGGTGTGCAGTGGTTAACTCAGTGCCTGAAGAACCAGCAGGGATGCATTTTAGGAGACGAAATGGGTCTGGGGAAAACCTGTCAGGTATGAGATCCACCAGTGGTCTGGTCTAATGTAAAGTAATGTAAAATGTAAAGTGGGTATATTGTACTGTATATTGGCCAGAGTCTGCCTTTGGGGGGGGGGGGCATACCATAGTGGGGGGTCTGGGTGTCCTCCCCCAGGGAAGTTTTGAGCCACAACTTTATTTCCTGTATTTGGATACGCTTTTATGCACCAAATTACTTTGGAAATACTTTTATTTAGCCTATGCGAAGAAGAAAAACACAGATGGCAATTCAAAATATATCAATAATATAGTGGAAAGTATGTTGTTGTGTGTTACTGTGCATTCTTAAGTGGGTATATGGAAATCCTGGAGCTTTCTTAGTGGGTATATACGGCGTATACCTGCGTATCACATAGACTACACCACTGAGATCCACCAGTTTCCCCTATTATAACAAATAACGACTGACTTTGTTTCCCAGCACATATGAATATCTGATCATTTCAGTGGTCATAATGGCTGATGATACAGATACAGGTATTTGTTTATTTCCTTGCAATACCTCCTAGCATGTCTATTTTTTTTAGCAGCTTTCTTCAGTTTAGTGTTACTGAACAGATGCAAATGTCTCAGAACAGGGGTCCCTCATAACATTCACAATGGTTTGTTCTAGTAACCCATAACAATGTGACCGTGAGCCAGCATGCACAATACCAGGACCCTGAAACTGAACAAGCTAAATGGAATTGAGCCATCATTCATTTTATTAATCACGCCTGTGCGTTTCCTACTGTGACATGTGATGTGATGTCAAAAGGGGCTCTGTGAAAAAGGTTTTTAGTACCTGTTAACAATTACTTTGTTTTAGGAGCTGAAATTAGTAGTTTAAATTATTAGTCAACTATTTTGATAACCATTATATCATTTAAATAAAATGTCAAGCCAACTCCCTAGTTCCAGCTCTACAGTTATGAGAATTTGCTGCTTTTATTGTCTTATATGTTAGTAAAGGTAATATTTTTAGGTTTTGGAGTGTATAAATTGGACAACACAAGCAATATGATGACATCACTTTTGGCTTTAACAAATTGTGATAATTGTGATGGACATTTTTTTACTATAATAATGACATGGGCACTGTTAACTGCTGTGTTAAAATGTGTCAGGCCTGCTTATTGATATAATTGTATTCATAACTTGTCCCTTTAGACGATCTCTCTGCTGGTGTACATGTCAGGAGCTCTCGGGAAGACAGGTCCGTTTTTGGTGCTGAGCCCACTCTCTGTCATGGAGAACTGGAGAAAGGAGTTGGAATGGTATAATCACATTCTTATATGAATCTATATCCACAAATTGATAGTCTACTCATAGCACCAACCACCACAGGCTGTAAACTACGTATCTAAACTTGTTCTAAACTCGTGTTTTACTTGGTTACAGCTTCGCTCCGTCTCTGACTGTGCTGTGTTATAAGGGAGACAAAGAGAGACGGGCTGAGCTTCAGAAGGAAACAGACACACAGGACTTCCATCTTCTGCTCACTACATATGAGGTCTGTGGCTATTTTGAAGAAAAAGAGAAGAAAATGACCTAAAGTTTCATCTGTGCTGAAACTGACATGATTTTTTTTAATCCTTTATTTACAGCTGTGTCTCAAAGATGCTTCATTCTTGAAACGGTGAGTATGTTCCGAATTACAAAAATATCAGAAACTTTAATTGGATCTTTTGGCATATATAGTAGAAATAAGGTTTGGTTCTGTTACCTAAAAGGACATTACCAGTGAAGAACCAAGCAATTCATTGACATTTGAATGAAATAATGCCTGTATACACACAGCATCCGCCGGGTACTTTTTTTTTCTGACATTTGGTATTTGTGTGTAAGTAAATAGTTAGTCTATATCCATGACGTTCCACTTCCAGGATTGCTCATGTTCTGAAGGAAATTTTGCCGGATGTAACTCTTTTTGGATGTCCGTTTTTGGATGTCCCGTCCCCTTCCTCTGTCTCTGTGTTAGTGTTCTAACCTCCGGTGGATTTGTGAGGACTATGGTTAACTGCTCCTCAGATCTCTGCAGGGTAAATCCAGACAGCTAGCTAGACTATCTGTCCAATCTTAGGTTTCTGTTCCACCACTAAAACTACTTTTGAACGTACACATGTTCCACCAAAAAAAGTTACTTCCTGAGGCTATTTTGCAGAGGCACCATCGCTCCGCTCGGTGCTTAGCACCGCCCAAAACGATTGTGATTGGTTTAAAGAAATGCCAAAAAACCAGAGCACATTTTTCTCCCACCCCGGAATGCTGTGTGGACTAGCAAGACCCTGGCAATGCGAGACTAGTAAATGGTAGATTTTATAAATTTGCACAATATTCAAAGTGATTTGCTTGCTAAAAATGGATCTCATCATATCATTTTCATGCAATAATTCCCTGTTTCCATGTAATCTGTACTCGCTCATCAGTATTTGCTCACTCTGCTCCTCAGGTGGAAGTGGAAGGTTCTTGTGGTAGACGAAGCTCACAGACTGAAGAATCAGAATTCACTATTGTACAAAGCCTTGACAGAGGTACTGATTTGCACCTGGTTTGGGCTGTCAAGTATTTGTTTCTTTGTCTTTCCCATTGTTTAATTTTTTTACTCTTCCCTGTTTATTTCTTGTGTAGTTTTCAGTTGGTTTTAGAGTTCTTCTGACAGGGACCCCCATCCAGAACAACCTGCAGGAGCTCCACTCTCTGCTGAGTTTCATACAGCCCAGCATCTTTACAGCTGATGAGACAGACAGCTTTGCCAACTCTTACGCCAATGTACAAAGTCAACCTGCTCTTGGTATGGCGGACATCATTTTCGTTACTGTCTTTGTTACTGAAATCATGTATCCAAACATGCCTCCTTTTCCAGCAACTCATCTTTCAAAACAAGTGTTGGAAAAGATAAGTTACATCCATTGGGATGTGTTTGATGACTGTACTTTCTGTGCAAAAGGTCTGTTTAGCAAAAAAGGTCTGTTTAGCAAAAAAAAAAGTACATGAAGAACACTGGTAATTGCTCATTAAATTCAAACTGCCATAATGTGCTTCTGTTTCCAGCTGCTGAGCTGCAAAGTGTCCTGGAGCCCTTCCTGCTTCGTAGAGTCAAGTCAGAAGTGGCTGTAGATCTGCCGAAGAAGACGGAGCTGCTGGTGTACCATGGCATGTCGGCCCTGCAGAAGAAATACTACAAAGCCATTCTGATGAAGGATCTGGGTGAGTCTTCTGCACTGTGGTGTACCGCCTGACCAATACTGGATTTTTGAGGCAGATAGTGCTATCGTTATTTGAGTTCTTTTAAAAAAAACGAATACGATTTTTTGAGCTTCGAAGCTTCGCTGCTTTTCAACAGCGAATATTCAAAGCTTCGGTGGCAGTGGCAGGGGAAAGCAAGATTTCTGGGCACACTTGAAGGCAGCTTTTTTTTAAAGTGCTATAGGTGCCAAAAAAAATCTATGTTTGGTGCTGCCAATTTGTTTTGTTTTGTCATGGTTCATGTGTACAATAAACATTATACTTCGTGAGAAGAAAATCATGGCAGAGAATCGTGATATCAATTCTTAGCTAAAAAATCGTGATTCATATTTTCCCCTGAATCGTGCAGGCCTACTGCTCGCTTGTAACTCAACATTTCTCAGTTCTTGGCTGAGATGGATGACGTAGCGCTGCATAAATCAGCAAGCAGCTAGCGGACATTTAGCAAGCAGATTAAGCCCAACAAAACACCACAGTGAATTTCACCCTGCACGCACATTTAAAAAAAGAAAAGAATATTCAACTCCCAAAATTGAAAATACTCATCAAACGGATATTTGAATATTTGGATCCAGCTCTAGACTCTACTGTGGTGTACCATCGAACACCTTAGCAAAATGCTGATTTTAGGGGCATAAATCATCATAAATCATCATAAGCTCACCTCTCATAAATTTCTGTTTTCAGAGGCTTTTGGAAATGAACAGGGCAACAAGAACCGGCTGCTGAACATCTTGATGCAACTGAGGAAGTGTGTTGACCACCCATACATGTTTGATGGTGAGATGTGCTCAATAATAATAATAATAATTAAAAGCTGAACAACACTGATCTTAGTAATTCCAAATAGGATATTTAAGCATATGTTACACTTCAGCGGTTTCCCCCAATTTCCTGGGCAGGTGTGGAACCAGAGCCTTTTGAGATGGGGGAGCATCTGGTTGAAGCCAGCGGGAAACTTTGCCTTTTGGACAGCATGCTGACTTACCTTCACAAAGGGTTAGTCACATCTACTTGGTATTGGGCTCCACCTGCTGGCAGTTACCACTGCTACTACTATTATTTATTATAGTTCTTCTCTAATTATCTTTATTGGTACTATAATTGCTACTCATACCAACGTCTATAATTATTATGAATCATATTTCTCCATATCTGTATCAGTGTCTTTTTGTCCCAACCGGCAGCGGCAGATGGCCACCCACCAAAAGTCAGGATCTGTCTGAGGTTTCTGCAGTAAAAAGAAAGTTTTTCCTCGCCAGTCGCACCAAATGCTTGCTCTTGGGAGGGAAACTGTTGGCTCTTTGTAAATCATAGAGTGTGGTCTATCTCTAGCTCTATCTGTAAAGTGGCCTTAGATAACTCCTGTTGTGATTTGATACTATGAATTAGGGCTACACAATATATCGTTTTTTTTATTGTCATCGCATTATCAACTGGCGCAAATTACACATAGCAAAAAGGCTGCAACATATCGCGATAGACATAAAACTAATTATTTTGTGTTATTTGACAGAAAATATCAGTAGAAAACTGCACTTTAAAATGTAACGTCATGTCATTCTTTTTTTTTTAGTGGTGCCTTTTCTAAATTAATATAATGTTCAATTTGTCCATAAAAGAAAGTTGGAAATGATTTCCTTTTATTTGTTTTAAATTCAACAAGCAATTTGTTGAATTTTTGCAGAATACTGAAAGCAGCAGAAATGCAGAACTGAGTACATTTTTATTTTTGTTTATGTATCGTGAGTACTATTGTTATCGCGATATTCAACAACATTATTGCAAATTGCATATTTTACTCATATGGTGCAGTCCTACTATAAATAAAATAAAGTTAAGGCTCAGTCTGACTGCCACACCACATGAACTAGATGCTGACACAATGTACTGATCACTTGGAGCAGTTAATTGTTCTTGCTGTCATATTTTAAGACATTTCTTACTCTGCATCTTTTTTCATGTCTGTTGGTGAAGGGGCCATCGGATCCTGCTGTTCTCTCAGATGACGAGGATGCTGGACATCCTTCAGGATTACATGGAGTACAGAGGTAAACAGAGGTGAACAGGAGAATACCTCGGCCTTGAAAATCACACATTTAACCGTCTGACGTTTCAGTGATTTTTAATTATGTTTCTAAGCTCACAGAGACAACTATCTGCACTAACGGCCCAAATCCAACAGTATATTTTTTATTTGTCTCCACAAATAAATGCTAAATAGAGCTTTTTTCTTCAGGTTATAGCTATGAACGTCTGGATGGGTCCGTCCGAGGGGAAGAAAGAAATCTAGCAGTGAAGAACTTCAGCAGCAAACATATCTTTGTCTTTCTACTCAGCACTAAAGCAGGTGACTGAAACCCTAAACTAGGAACAGGAAAGGAAATTGTCTTCTCGTGATGTGTAGGAGTAAACTGAACCTTATCAGATATCAATAATGTTCATACTGTGCTTTTTTAATGTATAAGGGATGCATAATATTGGAAGTAGAGTAGGATTTGCTTTTTTTTTTTAACTATTTGCATTATTGTTTGTTATTTTTCTGTTGAATTGAACCATGTTCAGTTGTCCTATACGTTACAAACCATTTAATTTTGCAGCCTCTTAGTTTATACAAATTGCTTAAAGACACTGATGAGGCAGCTTGACATATTTTCCAATTGCGACATTGATTTGTAAGTATGGTATATGTAATATGTAATCTTTAAAGGGGTTTCTCCAAACAACATTGTGGCAGCAGTGACTGAAGTGAATAAATCTACGGCCAGGTTCATAGAACTAGCTGAGAGAGGAAAGGGTACTGATTACTCGAGATAAGAGCTGCGGCAGGATGACACACTGGTGTAAATAAGGCCAGCGCCTTCTCTCACCATTTTATATGCACAGTGTGAAGGAGGGGAGAGAAACCTAATTTCCTGACACAGCTTGTCACGTTGTGTGTATCATTCTTGAAGTGAGAATGTAAATGATAAGTGTGCACTGTTTGGGGACATTGTGGGCTTTGGCTTCCTAACAAGCTGTCTTTGCAGGTGGAGTGGGCCTGAATCTCACAGCTGCTGACACTGTCATTTTTATGGACAGTGACTTCAACCCTCAAAATGACCTGCAGGCTGCAGCACGCTGCCATCGGATTGGTCAGAGCAGGTGACAATTCTGAAAATGTTTTCCAAGCATGCTATATTGCTGTGTTCTGCTTTGATTAGCTGTACTAAGAACTATTTGTTAAATGGACATGCTACGATTCATAAAGGTTAGTTTACTCATCATGGGGTGGTGCGGGGGGGTCCTACTCAGCCTGTATAATCCTCTGTAGCTCTGGAGGAGCTTTCTGAAGTCTAAGTAAATAACCCTGATGATGTCATTAAGGTTATCTGTAGTAAGGCTTAAAAATGTACTCCACTGATGTAGCGTCACCCTCCTATAAAATTGTCAGACTCACGATGGACAGTTAAAAAAAAGCATCGTATCAAAATCGATGCTGCAGAACCAGAAAAATCAACGTTTTTATTCGACACATTAAGTCATCGCGCCTACATTACCCACAATGCAACTCGGCCGCTGACAGCTCACTTAATTAGAGATGAGCAGCGGACTACATAGATCTGGTAAAATCCCTTCTTTCTGACTTCACACCCACAGATGTTTATCATTTTCAACTTTGTCGATTTGACATTTAAAGGTTAGTTTACTCATCGGGGTGGTGGTGGTCCCTACTCAGTCTATATAATGTCCTGACCCATACTCTATAATGGGGACTAAAACTCAGCCTCTGCTGCATTGATATCAGCCATTTTTTTTTTCAAATCTATCGCTCACAAATCCCCCAACTTAACGGATGGCAATAGTAAATTGCTGGAGAACCCCTTTAACTGTTGATTGACTGTGACTTATTACAGGCCTGTGAAAGTGATCCGCCTTCTGGCAAGAGACACTGTGGAGGAAATAATGTACTCTCGTGCTGTATCCAAGTTGCACCTCACCAACACTGTTATTGAAGAAGGACGCTTCTCTTTGCTGGACCAAGCTCAGTCAGCTGCTGCAGGACTGCAGGTTTGTGAACTTTGAACTCTATCACAAAAACACAAAACCATCATCTATATTCTTTAAATCCTGCAGTCCCCAGTTCCTGTTTTTTTATGCAAAACCCCTCCAGTTGTCTTTGTTCTCACTAATACTAGTCCCCAATCATGTTTCCTGTCCCCTACAGCTTAGTGAGATTTTGAAATTTGGGGTAGATAAGCTTTTGTCATCGGAGGAGAGCTCTGTACAGGATGTGAAACTGGAGAAGATCCTCGGTTCATCACGTCAGGGTCAGTGGGTGGATGAAGACTTCACCTCGCTCAGAGAAAAGGAGGAGGAGGAGGAGGAGGAGGAGGAGAAGAAGAAGAACGGCTCTGAATCTGATGGGCAGAGTATGTTTCATTTTTTAAATCGCTTTGTTCATGACGTGTGCATGAATATTCTGAGTATTTAACCTGGTTTGAGGTTGACACGCAATATTGATTTCACAACTTGCTCTGTTGTTAAACCGGTTGTTCTGGCATGTAAACATCTCACTTTTACTTTTGGTTTTTCATCTAGTGGGTTCATATTTCCAAGTATGAGCAGAACTTACTCTGCTTGTGATACATAATAACACTCACTATCATGCTGTCCCATCTTTTAGACCACATGTACTACTTTGAGGGAAAAGACTATAGTAAGGACCCCAGCTCTGAAGACCAGATGAGCTTTGAGCGTTTGCTGGAGGAGCAGCTGGCCGAGTATCAGAGAGCTACAGGAGAGGGACGAGCTCAGCGACACAAAGCTGGAGTAAGAAACAGTCTTCTTCACTCGCAACTAATGGGAACATTATTTTTTTCAAATTTGACAACATTGAACGTAGTGGTTAAACGCCAGGGTGCACATACTGTGGGGCAAGTGGCCGCCCTTGACATGGTAGGTTCTGGTTGGATTTGCTGTAGTCTCGCATTGCCAGACCTTCTCTCACAGCCCTGCGGAGGAGGGTCTGGCTAGTCCATACAGCATTCCTAGATAGGAGAAAAATGTGCTCTGGTTTATTGGCATGTCTTTAAACTAGGGCTGCCACCTCTTAGTCGATTAGTCGACTAATCGGTCGTTTTGGTCTTAGTCGACTAAGATTTCTTTAGTCGATTAGTCATTTTTTATGCTTATTCATGCTTAATTACTCATTTCCAAGAAACTTATAAGCACATTTATGGTAAACACAAGATTTAAAGTGGTGCTTTTGCAAGATTAATTGTGGAGAAACTCAGTTTTACAGATGGTTAATTAACTACATTTATATTGTGCTTTTCTAGTCTTAACCACTTCTCAAAGTGCACAACTCTGTCAATTAAATCAACTAATCGATTAGTTGATAAAATTGTATAAGTGTTAGTCGACTAAGAATTTCTTTAGTCGAGGACAGCCCTACTTTAAACCAATCACAATTGTCTTGGGCAACGCTAAGCACTGCACGGAGCCACGGTGCCTCTGCAAAATAGCCTCAGGAAGGAACTTGTTTTGGTGGAACATGTGGACGTTTAGAAGTAGTTTTATTTGTGGAACAGAAAACTCCAATTGGACAGATAGTCTAGCTAGCTGTATGGATTTACCCTGCAGAGATCTGAGGAGCAGTTAACCATAGTCCTCACAAATCCACCGGAGGTTAGAACGCCAACACAAAGGAAGAGGAAGGGGATGGACATCTTGCCGAAAAGTGTGTATGCAGTATGCGCACAATATTATATTATATTGCATGTAGGACACTATTTTGTTTATTCACATTTTTAAAGGACTTCATCTCACTGATCTCAGCCTTCCTACTTTGTTAAACTTCTAACATTTGAATAATATAGACCTTTGTGTAGATGATTATCTTTCACTTTTCATCACCAAACTAGACCCTAGTTATAGCACTAGGTCTGGTAAACAGCCTTTATTTAGGGCATGATGGTTGACGTAAAAACCACTGAATAAGGTCACATTCATACCAGTAGTTTGGTTGTCTTGGTACACACACATTAATACATTGGTTTGTTCAGGTGTGTTAATGTACCCAGCCCACATATAATATTACTATGCAAACAAAGAACTTTGTCTTCCGAAATAAAGGACATTTTACTGGAAAGTGTGAAATGATGATCAATGTTAAATGATCATATAATGAACAATAAAGCATAAGATGGACTTTATCTTCAATTTCCCCTAAATCACATAACAAATGTAGTCTTTTTCTCTTCAGGGAGCTCTTTAAAGCTTTCTGTAGCTAATGGTCCCTGAACATAAATGTGCACACAAGAGATATTTAACTTTTGGTTAAATTCTACGCTTTTCACTGCAGTCATTTTTCATGAGAACATACTGTTTATAATTTAGGTTTGTACCAAACATCAACAGATTGTATTTCCTTTGACAGATTACGTTTTCACCTCACTAATTCATGGCCATGCATCATGTCCTAGTTAAAGAAGAAAACTAAAGTCACAGAAACTGACGGGTGAAAATCAAACCAAAGTGTGTCCACAGAAGAATTGAATTGAGAAGAATGTCAGCAACCATACCAAACTCGATTTGTATTTTATAATTGTAAATAAAACCCCAATTAACAAAACTTATTTCAATAAATCACCGGCAGAGTCTGGTACAGCCTGACTCTAGAGATAAAACTGAGATTAGCTCTCATATTCAAGTTTATGTTCTGCTTGTTCAACAGTTGTTTGGTAAAATACTCTAAACACATTAAGAGATATTTTTGGGGTGGCACCAGCAATTCCTCTATGCAGGAAAAACTGCACCCAATGGGCAAATACATTGAACATTATTCACACCATATTAAACAATCCAGAGGCGCGTGCTGTGCAGGAGTGGTCAGATATCTGGGAATGCTGAACTATACAAAATGATGGTGACTATATATATTTGACTAACGGTGTGATTTTTTTCTGCGTGCTCCCAGCTTTCACTGTCGGTAGCTCTTGGGATGCCGACGAGGAAGAGGAAACCTCTTACTGAGGCTGAGCTGGAGCTGAGGCGCCAGAGAAAGGAGGAGGCTTCAGCCAAGAGAGCCAAAATTCAGGAGGACCTGAAGAAGAAGCAACAAGAGCAGAAATACAAGAAAAAGTAAAGATTTGTCAATATGTGTATTTTTCTTTCACTCCCATTGACTTCACCCACTGGGCTCAGACACTTTAACACAAACAGTTTCTCTTTTTAATTTGGTGTGTTTTCTTCTCATGCAGAATGGCGTGGTGGGAGTCGTGCGGCTACAGATCACTGTGCCTGCCGTCTGTGGACAGTGAAGGAGGAGGAGGAGGAGAAGAAGAAAAGGAGGAGGAGGAGGAGGAGGAGGAGGAGGAGGATGACAACAGCGTACGCTCCACAGACTCTGACAGCATGGCCATCCACTATGTTCTCGGGGACGTTACTCATCCTCACGCCGCTCAGGCAGACGCTATCATCGTCCACTGTGTTGGTATGAAACTTGTATTACCTCATCGTTACCATAGCAACACGCCACTTTGTATGATAGACTGATAAAGAGATAGCTGAGCTCTTGTATTTCTCAAAGTGATGATTTGTGTATAGATGACTCAGGCCGGTGGGGCAGGGGAGGCCTGTTTACAGCTCTAGAGCTGCGATCGGATGAACCACGAAAGAAGTATGAGTTGGCCGGCAAGATGAAAGGTAAGATTAGCCATGATTACAAAGAAAGTTAAAAAGAAATTAAACCTCTTTATCTGTAATGTCTGGTTGACATAATGAAGAACACATAACACCAGTCCCATCCATGTACAGTAACCCTGTAACACCAAGCATCCACCTTTCAGTAAATTATAAATTATTAGCCGTTTGTCTACAATTGTTTTTGTATGTTAGTATGTGTGTATGCATATGCATGTGTATCAGAATCAGAATCAGAAAAGGTTTTATTGCCACAATAAGTACACTTAGTATGTGGAATTTGCCTTGGTGAAAGGTGCATACATAAACAAACAAACATATTAAACATTAATATGAAATAAACAATAAATACAGAACAACAAATATATAAATACAAAGTAACTTTGCATAAGAAAAGATAAGAATAAGAAAAAGGCTGAATAGGTTGGGTGCAAAATTTGCAAAGAATATATAGTATATGCAATGGGCAGATGTAAAGTCCAGGATGAAGGTTAGTGTATATGTATATATACAAACTCATATCTGTAAGTAGTAGTCAAATGTTAATGTTTAACTTGTTCAGCTTTGTTGTCCTTGTTTTCAGCCTATCTCTATTTCTGTGTATGTACTTAGAGGGCAAAAAAAAACCTGGAGTCAAATCTCTTGTTTGTGTTCACACTTACTTGGCCATTAAAGCTGATTCTGATTCTGACATAAATGAAAATAAGTTTTCAATTTCAAGTGTGAACATATCAATGATTTCAGATTTGGACCTTGGAAATGTGCTGCTCTTCCCCATCGATGACAAACAGTCCAGATTAGACGGCCAGGATCAAGTAAGTTCTGATTAAATGAAACCAAAGAAACTCAGAACTCTGCTGCCTGGAATTGCATGCTTGTTCCATGATACGTGCTTGATTTTGCATCAGTAGTGATCAAAAGTGTGACACACAGGGTTTGGGTTTAAGTGTCGTGACAGAATTGTGAAGATGTGGCAGCGTGGCAACTGATAAAACTGTGACAGTGATAAGATAATGTCTTATGCTGTCTCCATCTCCTTCCTGTCACCTCAGTTAGCCCTAATCGTGGCACAGCAAAGAGACAAAGCAAACAACTTGTCTGGGATCCTTCTAACTGCTCTGGACGAAGCTCTGAAGAAGATTTACACTGCAGCCAAAAGAAAAAAGGGTACAGTCATTTAACCAAAAGTATGACATCTTTTTCAGCTCATCTGTTAATATGGAATTTGCAAAATCAAGATATGTTTAGAGTCAAGTCATCGTGCTAAAATGAGCATCTCACGTGCAAAAACACATGCTGATAGTTAAGCCTCTGTGAGGACGGACAAAAGGAGGAGCATGATGATAGCGGTGTCTTATTGTTAGACTTGACTGACCAGATATGCAGAGTGTTATCTCACTGGTGTCACTGTGTGTGCGAACATTGTATACACAATTAGTGGAGGACAATTATGAGAGGAATTTGATCTCCCTCAGTTTATTCTACACAAGAGGTGAACACCTGAACCTAAAGTCACTTGTCTTTGTTTACCTTGCAGTTTAATGTTAATATGATATAAACTTAAAACTTTTCTTAACACTAGTGACACTAGCATGCTAACCCTCACTGAATTATCTTCTTCCCACAAAGCGAGTGTACATCTTCCTCGCATCGGCCACTCCACCAGAGGTTTCAACTGGTACGGCACAGAGAGGCTCATCAGAAAACACTTGGCTTCCAGAGGCATCCCCACATTCATGTATCTTTCAAAGTTTTTCAACAGATCATATGTAATATAATATGTAATATTTCTCAGAATGTCTCTATCTGAATGGTTTTCCCTTAACTTGACTGACAGATACTATCACAACAGAGCAGCAAAGAACACAGCTCCACCTCAGACATCCACCTCTGCGACCTTAACGTCAACATCCTCCCCCAAACCACTGTTGCATAACCCCAGGAGGCTGGCTGAGGAGACGGAAGCAGAAAGCCCTGGCCCCCCGGCTCCTCTCCAGAGCCAGAGCCACAGCCCCGCCGAGCTCCCCGATTTCATGAGGGGAGTGCGTGTGTTTTTCTACAACCTGCCTGCATCAGAGAGGAAGAGGCTGGCCCGCTACCTTATCACATATCCTTTCAGACTGGACGTCTTCTAAACAATATTGTCAAATTAAACTAGAATTATCACTTGTGAGATAATTCATGGTATACAGTTTATGTCACACAAAACACTACAGCAAAATACAGAGAAGTTATGATTACATTATGATGTCAAAAATGTCAGCGCTCCTTAGCTGCAGTGCACTTATGATGGAGATGAGGAGGAGATCATGAGTCCGGAGGTCACCCACATAGTTGCAGAGGTGGAGAACAGCATTCACTCACAGGTTGGTAACTTGCTGAGGTTCACTCATAGTTAGACCTCTGACTTGCACTATTTTTTGTAGAAGGAAATTAAGATCTGTGATAGAACATGCTGCCAAAAAAAACGTTAAAGACCTTTATCCAAAGAGGAAGCAGAAGCAGAGGATAAGGAAAAGCATGGAGGAACAGCCCTGTACAGCAGTATTTGTGTAAATGTTACTGTATGGTTTGTGTGAACAGGAGCTCCAGGATCTGGTGCGTCAGTACACCCAGGTTGTCCCTGTGCAGAAGGACTGGCTAGAGTCCTGCTTCTCCAAACAACGAAAAGTCAACACTGCCCTGTTCCTACATCTGCTCAGATAACACTGTTTCATTGTTGGTTTTTTTAAACTGTCATTTTGTGTCATGCTTGAATAAACTTGGTTGGCTGCTTTAAAAAAAAATAAAAAAATAAATAAACACCAGTGCATGTCAAATGGTATCAAAACTGTTTGCAATCATTGCTTTTATAAGTAAAATAAAGAGTCAATAAACCAACAGTTATCTCTGCTGCTGTGTTGACACTTGGTTCCAGTTGACTCTGTAGAAACACAAATGAACCGTGGTGGGCGTCAGAAACCCGGAGCCACACACACACACACACACACACACACACACACACGATGTTCACACGGTAGTCCGGGGGAGCTTCTTCAGCAGGGCGGTGCTTCTCAGCGGTAAAGTAAAGGACCAAGTGCTCTAGTGCGTCAATATTTTTCATCTGGCTCGCAAAGGACAACACATTTGTCTTGACTTCTAAGTCGTTTAATTTTTTGGAGAATATATATATAATATATATATATATATATATATATATATATATATTTTCTTTTTTAAGGTACATTTTTGATGGTGAATTTGTCGACACGCGGAGGTTGAGTTACCTGTAGAGACTCGTTCACTTGCAGCAGCGACGGTAAGTTAACGTTACACAACATGTCACCTTTTATGTTACGTTACTTCGACAAAACTCGTATTATTTAGCTAGGTTGTTTAAGGCGAAACACCGGCTTACAGGTAAGTTAGCAATGGTCATAAAATCTTTATTTTCAGACGTTTTTTTGAGCAATTTTAACCTTAAACTTCACTTGTGAGCTGTAATGAAAAGATGCTATTAGCAAAAATATCGCTTATAACGTTATTATTCGTATATTATTAACGTTATATATATATATATATACACACCGCTAATATTAGCCTCAAAAGTTATAGGGATTTTTTTCACCTGTATGTTAAAGTGCCTGAAGTCAGCACGGAATCAAAGGTAGACGGAGACAGATCTGGGTCAGCTCCAGTCACCCAGTGGAAAGTGCAAACAACAGTGTGTGTGTGTGCGACCACAGAGGCTTTTAATGACTAATTTAATGTATTTACATTTACAGGAACTATCAGGGCAGGCCCTATAGGAAAGGTAAAGCCACCTCTACGAAGGTTTCATAGACCTACATTCATATTAAGTAGCTCTGTGTGGAGTTATATGTGGTTAAGGTCTGTTATGGTAAAAATAATTAAAGTGGCTCTGGCAATAACTTTTCTGTCTGAATTGGCATTTGTTAGATCAAAAATCACCTTTTCATTTGCCATAACTTCACTGAAAACAGACAATTAAGGTCACAGAGTTCTGAATAGGCCTACTTGTGGGAAATGTTTTGAGTTTTTAAAAATTGAATGTGTATGTTGTTATAAATGCCTTGAAAAGTTCAGTGGGGATATAGCTGTGAATAATTTTATCAAACGTGTCATTACTAAGAAATGTTATCTTTTGGAAGCTTTGTGGCTTTTCCGTTTGAGTCTTGTTTTGTGCGTGAGTGGCATCATTTCCTTATTCCCACCTGTGAGTTGATTTGTCTCCTGAGTATTAACCACCAAACATTTAGAGAAAAGTCCCCTGTGTGGGAGACACTCTGTCATACACTAAATGTGCTCTCAAGTGAATCAGAACAACCAGCAGAAGCGTGGGCTGTTTTTGCTTTACTTAACAGCTCTATATGTTATGCAAAAAATGAAGCTGCTGTACTTTCAATCCGATATTTCGCCTCATCAGTTTTGTTAATTGTTGTTTAAAATGGCGCTTGTCCTCAACCAAATTGCAGAAACCAGAAACACATGGATGTCAGCAGGAGGAGGCCCAATGATGCTGCCCACGTCAATCTACTCGGCTTCAGCACCCAATAGGTGACAACCAATACGCTGTTATTAGTTATGAAATGCAGCACACAACCCAACATTCTGCCTTTTTGCTGTTGTGTTTAAATGAAAATATGGTAATATGGATCCATATTTCTTATTAAAGTGAGATAACTACTGTAGCTGGTTAAGTAGTTCTCTCACTTTGATAAGAAATGATAGCAGAGCACAGTGATAAACTCTACAAAATACAGTTAGAGTAAAACTTGGTGGTCTTGGTGTCATCTCCGTTAATGATGTTTATGAATCTGTTCCTCGCTCACAGTCATGTCAGCCAGCTGAGCAGGTACCTTAGCAACCACCACAACACGCCTGAAGAGGACGATGAGACCATGAGCTCTAAGGAGCGAGAAGCAAGCGTCGTTCACAAGCCAGACTCCACCCCCAACTCTGATGGCCACCGCCCACCTCCGGAACACGCCCCCTTTGCTGATGACTCCCTGTTCAGCAGACAGAGGCTGGACAGAGAGCAGGAACACAAACACAACCACACTCTCCCTGAACCTGGCTCCAGCTCCAGCTTGTACCAGCCTCCCCGCAGCTTGCCTGCCGGGTACAGCCAGCCAACTCCGTTCCCCAGCCAAGCTGACGGCGCCTGGCTCCACCCGAGCTTTGCCAGCAGCTGGTCGGGGTATCCCAACAGCCTGCCGTCCTCTCTGAACCAGAACGATTACTCCAGCTGTTCTGGCGATAGTGGCCTGTCAGGGTACAAGTTTGTGTCCCTGCCTGGCAGACACAGCACCACTATGAGCAACTTAGAGCAGCCGCTCTCTCTGCTCTCCAATCCGCCTTCGGGCAACTTGTTCCACCATACGTTGTCTCCGTACACGTGCTCGCCCCAGGGAGCTGCCTTCTGTGCGCAGTGCCCCGCAGACGCCTTCAACAGGGGGCCTGTGGCCAACACCCCCCCCTGGCCACAGTACCACCCAGCTTACGGCCCGTACTGTAAGTCTGCTACTCTGTCTATCAACCCTGACACACACACACACACACACACACACACACACACACACACACACACACACACACACTAGGGTTGAACAATTTTGGGAACAAAATGCTATTTTTCTTGCCAGATATTGCGATTACAATTCGATTTGCGATTTTCTTTTTTTTAGCTACATATTGCTCCTTCTACAATCATGTTAAATAAAGTAATACAAATAAATGAAAAATTCACTGAGAAAAAGGACATTTCTGTAAACAATCTGTGATATGTAAAATTATTCCAGCATTCATTTTATGAAAAAACTGTAAATATAATAATGAAAAGAGGAAAAAGTTAAATCAAATGTTACACCAAACATTCAACTAAATATTTCACATTTGATTAATCGCGGTCTTCACGATCAGCTAATCGCATTCTTTCAAAATTGAAGATTTGAAAACGATTAATCGTTCAGCCCTAACACACACACACACACACACTGTGTGCACACAAAGTAATGATGAGCAGTAAATTAATGTTCTATTCACCATGTTACAGTATCATATGCAGTACACCTTTAAGGGATTTTGTTCTGTCTTGCCTCAGATCCAGGTGCCTGCAGACTACCTGGAGCTGGATACACACAAATGTGAGTTATTATTATATATAAATTTCTGAGCCACTCCACTCACACTGCATGTTTCTAACTTATTTAAAATGCTCTTTAACTCTGTGCAGTGGCCACAACCCTCCAGCTAAAGAGAAGCACCCCCCTCATAGCACACCGCTCTCTCTGGAGCAGAGTAAGTGTTGACCAGTAGGTCTGCAGATAATCTGATTCTTTACCATGCTGCTATATGCATTCATATTCATTGCTCTTAAATACAGGGAGGGTCTTTGTCACTTATGAAGCGGACAACGACAAGCATGTCAATGAGATCATCAACTTTGTTGCTTTGCTGCGACACAACGGCTTCGATACGCATGTAAGTTTTTTTTTTTATGTATTGTCACTAGGAACTATTGAATAGATGCTGCTGATGTGTTTGTTAGAGGGCAAACTTTCTGACTTCTTTATTTGTTTCAGATTGATATTTTTGAGCAGCAGTTCAGGAGTATAAGCAAGATAGACTTCATGGAGCGGTACATCAGTGAGGTAAAAACACTCAGTTCTTTTGATGTTAATAAAAATGGATGAAGAAGAAGAAGTACTTTTTATATAATATAATAATCTGGCCGATTTGGGAAGTTGTTGCACATTCTTGCGCTCTTTTTCTTCCTGCAAGAGCGAACTTGTTTAATAAAGCTGTTTAATAGTAGCCCAATTATGAGAATAGTTCACTGGCAGCGATAGCGTTTGACGAGCAATCATAGTTATGTTGTCGCCTCACCCAGAAAGAGTACCTGATCATCATCATCATCAGTCCCAAGTACTATGAGACGGTGACGGCCTCCCCGGTCTGCCTGGTGAACGACGAGAGGACCTTTAACACCGTCTACATACATAAACAGGTTCACACTCCTGAGTCCAAATGGATACTGAAATATTCCCTTTTAAATCTGTTGAGCCTTTTTTTTACCGTTTTTAATTCTTTGTTTCTGTGTCCCTTTTAGCTTCAGACTGAGTTCATCCAGAATGGAAGCAAGAATTTCAGGTTTATTCCCATTGTGTTCCCCGGGGCTAAAAAGGTTAGTCTTTATGAGCGGAGAGAAAGCGTGAACTCTAATGTGCCTTTACTCCCTCTGCGTGACTATGCAATTCTCTGTGCCAGTAAACGCATACCGTACATATGTACGATGTCACTTACATGAGGATTTTTCTTTTAAAGGTGCAATCTGTAATACTGACAGCTAGTGTTTAAAATAGTTACTGCAGTACAAATTCAAAATACTGGAGAGAGTCGTCTCCCCCGGAGGTTGCCAGGCTGAGACCGTAGCATCCACAACAATAGCCAGACATGAATCCACAGCACAGCGGAGAAGCTAACGGTAGATGCTGGCTATATTGCCAGTCATAGAAGCCCGTGCTCAGAAGCTAGGTCGGGTAGAATCTATCTCTGTTGATCCTGTTCGTTTGTTTGCTGCTTTCATGGCTGTACTAACGTTCCAGCTGCAGCGCGCTGGGTTTACATGTTTACAGGTATATCTGGCAACCCGGCCCGGCTGTCAAACTGGGCGGTTGATACCAACACACAGGCCGAAACACAAACCGACATTACGTCACAGAACAGAAATTTCAAAAGGAGAAAATACTGGCATTAGCATTGTTGTCAGAAAAGATAGTATTTCAACTTAGCATGTTTCCTTAATATCTGATGATGACACATTGGGGTCATTTTTGGATTTATTACAGTAAATTTATTACATATTGGACCTTTTAAATACATCTCAGCAACAAAATACAAATTTGTATCTGTTTTTTTTATGCATCAGCAACAGCAATTGCTTACAAACATTTGACAACAACCATTTTGTTTTTAGTTTTTTGCTCCCCCCCCCCCCATATACTGCCTATGCAAATAATATTTATACAGGAAAAAGAAAAGAAAAAAGAATGATCTTTTTCCTACATATTGTACCAAGTAGGTGATAAAGTAAATAAACACACATAAAATAAAAATATATAAAACCAAAGAAACAATATAACAATTTTTTTTTTTAAAGATATATATACATACATATTTAGAGAATAAAGGAAGTCTGTGGATGTACAAGTATATAGTCTAATTTACCATCCGCTCTTCTCATTATACTCCAGCGTGCTGAGAGCTCAAACAGTGGAGCAGGATTAGTTATGGAGGATGCAGTTCCTGTTTAATTTTCGGGAAGAGTCTTGAGCTTTCCAAAATAAAACACCAAAGCGTCCCATCTCTTATTGAATTTGTGGATTGACCCTCTAATGGAATATTTAATCTTTTCTAAGTTTAGAAATAGATATCTGTGCTTTAATTGAAGCCCCAACCCGTAGTTTGATAAGTCTTTCTCTGCTCTTTTCTGTTCACAGTGTCACGTCCCAAACTGGCTCCAAAACACACACGTTTACGAATGGCCGCTCCATCGGGATGACATTCTACGGCGGCTGATGAGGGTCGAGAAGTACAATCCACCTCCCATCGGGGAGCTACCGACTATCGTTTCCATCCCCATATAGACACCTCTGACCTGAAGACACTGACTGAAGTCTTTGTGTGTGTGTGGGGGACTTGCTTTTTGGAGAACTGCTGGCCACTGTTGAATACAGGAATACATGTGCAGGATGTTTTATTTGAGTGTAAATGTGATGTTAAGGGCGCTGTTTAAACTTTTCTCCTGGAATATGTTGCATATGTGTAATTAGTGCCTTTAAATTCCACCGAACTCACAGACAAGTGCCAGCGTTGATGTTTAAGGCAGGCACACAGGCAGCTTGATGTTTACTGGTGCTACTCTAAGTTAACTAACTTTCACAGCCTGACAAATACAATGTTTACTTTTTAAAAGCATAATTTAAAATTCATATTTTATAGAATTTGAAGACATGAATGTAAATGAAAGATTTTTCATATTTTATGGGACTTGCTTGTGCATGTGTGTCGTATGATTAAATAGATATGAATAGTCTGATGACTGTATATTTGCAGATTGGACCAGCAGAGCTTTCATTTATGAGAAGTAAACAGTGACAGATAATTCTCAGTCATATTATCTTTCTTTTTACAGTGTCTATCTAATGCAAACAGCTGCCCAACTAGATGGAGTTACTGACGTATTTTGAAGAGTAAAATTAACAGACGATGCCTGAAAAGCAACATTTTATTTGAATTTGTTTTTCATGACAGTTGGTGCACGGCAGATATTGTTTGAAGTGGAGGCAGATTTAGATTTCTTTTATTTTTTGTGGGGTCTTGCACAACCTTGGAATTAGGCAGCATTAGTTATACATTTATATATTAAATTATGGACAAAACTATTTAATTATGTGTTTTTTCATGTATTTTTTACTCATGTTTTTTTTTTTTTTTACTGGTAAACAAAGTGCTGGCCTCCTGAATGCTTAAAAGAGCACATGAGCAGTTGCAATGTTAACCGACAGATTACCTGATTTAGGTTTATGGTCTCTGAAAGTTGATTTTCACAGGATACTGAAACAAATACATCCAATGAAACTGTTCAGAGCAACATGTAGTTATGTGACTCATTCATTTGTAAAGAAAAAATAAAAACAGGTAATTTGGTCAATTAATTACATGGTTCCATGATACACCACAGATGAAAGGTGATGTTAGACATTTTGTTTTGCACCAAAACAGTGCTTAATGGATTTCTTGTAAAACTAGAAATGTTATAATTAAAACTGTAGAACTGTAGAAGAGTGTGTTTGCAGGTGATAGCGTGTTGGCATTGTCCCTACACTGACGTCTCCTCTGGGAGACACAGACAGTAAATGAGTGTTTGAAATGCCGGCCCCAAACATGACATTTAACCGCAGACAAGCAGAGACCTGGGACTGGTTCTGCCTGCAGGGCTACGTTGGCAATATTCAAAAAGAGAGCTGCATTTCTCCGCATGAAAAAGTTAAGGTTTAGGAATGCTTTGCTATTAACTACAGATCTGTCAACACACTGATTGTGTTTGACAGTTTGTGTTCCCATCAGACCACCGACCACTCGTCTCATTGCATTCTGGAGAAATTCAGCCTGAGAGCAGTGAGGTAGATCTCCAGCAGGGTGACATTGTGCCTCTCCTCAGCTTCTAGTGGCTGGGGTGGAAAGGCTCAGACAGGATGTTGTATCAAAATAAGTAGCTGACACAGCTGCCTGTGTGGTAAGCCTTCTAAAGAATCTGCAAGTTTAGACTGAAATGGGTCATCAAAACCGGTTTGTGGTGAAGGAAATATCACGTGTAACACTGTGACACATTTAAAGAATGTTTGTGTGCGCAGAATATGATCCATCCCAGCACTAAAGTGTTACGTTAATCCTGTTTGTTACTTGCATGTGCAACATTACCAATTAAAGAGCCGAGCATCAGGACGGGGTTTAATGGTTTTTATCTTCACTGCAGATGTTCATACAGACATCATAAAAAAAAATCTGAATACAGTGTTTCATATATTCATCCATATATTGAAAAGTACATGAAATATTATTTTTAATAACATAACAACAAAAGGACAATGACATCTGTAATAAAAGTGGATTACAAAGTGACATTTTATGTAAATAACTCTTAAGAATTAGGTAACAGAAAACAAAATCAGACAATAGCTCCATTTAACTGTATGTAAAAACATTGAAGTGCTATTTGTTCAAAGTTACAAAATACACTTAAAAAGCAGGAAGCATTTTTTTTTATTTCCTTCAAGGAAAAGTACTATAAAATAAGTTACAGTACAGTGAATTTGTCCAAACCGACTTTTGTTCCCGTCTTCCAGCCTTTTGTAAGCACAAACAACAGAAGGAACTCATACAGGAGTAAAGAGATACTGTTTCCTTATGAGAGGCGTCTTCCCCAAAAAGGAAATGCGCCGCGCTGTTGTCCAGAACTGTTCCTAGCGTGTCCATGTTTGTAAGAATCGACGCACAAACACTTTTGCAAAATGTGAAACCTTATAATCTTCAACATCATCTGCGTGTCGCCCTTGGTAGAAAGAACTTTGTACTTCATGAGCTCATAAAATTTGACAAATACTTCATGTTAAGTCACATAATACAGAGGCAAGCTCTCATACATCGTCAGCTGGCAAAGGAGGTATGTTGAACCTTGGTCTTGTGAAAAAAGCCATCTTCTCTCTGCAGACAAAAAAAAACAAAAATTATGTTTACGCACATTCGGACTTCTTTTGTAAAATAAAAGTCCGTTATTAGCACTGCTACACAAAATAAGGGTTGTTATTTTAAATGTATGTCTTAGATGCCAACATAGATCTCCACCTGCTGCAAACCAAAATTATTTCATGAATACAATTCTCTGTTGAAAACAGTAGTGGATTTGAAGACATTGAAATAAAAAATGCATTTTCCATGTTATAATCCTTTTACCATGTATGAATTGTTCTGTTATCTATTGGTGTATGCCCAAGATATGTAAAAAATAAATACGAAATAAAAAAGTATTTTCTAAATCTAAATCTAAATCCCTGTCATTGCTTTTTGTACTGACAAGACCACGTTTTTTTCTAAAAATTAAGTTTAAAAAAGTGGATGTATTTTATTTAAGGTATTTCTGAATGGAGAGTACTAGTAAAACAGATTGCATTATGGGTTGTTTGTAGCCTTAAAAAGGTACCCTGTGGAGCACTGTTTTTTCTGAGTTAGTCCATGTTTTGTTTGCTGTCATTCAAGCGCACAAAGACTTCCATGCATGGTTGTACGGTTGACTCAATACACAGTCCAGAGTAGCCAACGGCATTTACATTACTCCACTGATCTACAGGCGCTGATAACGCTACAGGAAATGCAGCAATACACCAATAAAGGCTGGAAAATGAAAAATCTAACTGCAAACAGGCTTAGTAGAGGTTTTATGAGGAAAGAAATGCACTTCATCATGTGTGTTACACCTCAAGGATACACACAATGTGTTTTGGCTGAGAAACACAGAACGTAAACAGAAACTCCACACAGGAACTTTTCTAAGATTATTTTCAGGCATTTCAGTCTTTATTGTGACAGCTTAGATATGAAAGGGGACAGAGAGGGATTATGACATGCAGGAAAGTGCTGCAGGTCGGAATCGAACCCGCGACCTCTACGCCGAGGACTGAGCCTCTAAATATGGGCGCACACTCTGCCACTACAGCCACACGGGACCTTTAACCTTGCTAGGATGGGCACTGCAGCCCAGTGAACCTATGGGAGTGTTTCACTGCCTCGGAGGAAAATCAATTCCTGAAGAGAAAAACTAAGTTGATCTCGATGTCTTTACTACAGAAAAAAATGGGGACAACCAAGAATTACTGGTGTAACATAAGAGAATTTTTTGTATAATTGGGCAGAATATGGGTACACTTGGAAATATGTCACATTACTGAAGCAAAAGATGCTATAACGACCATTTGTGACTTTAAATGGGTGTGAGGCTAACATTCCCAGTGGAGTAAGAGTGTGAAAGCTGACAATCCCGACCTGAATGTCTGCACAGGTAGGGGCTCCTTCTGGCTCTGCCCCCTCATCTGCAGAACCTCTTTGGAAGCCTTCCTCAGCCTCCTTTCTGCCGCCTCCTCCTGGCGCTGCTCCTGCTTGCTTTGGCTGGCCTAAGCACAACAAAACAGAGTCAACCGCTGCAGGGCCAGGCCCAGTCTCACGTGGCTCGTACAGTAACTGCAGCTGTTCCATTCTCACCTGTCTCTGGGCCTCTCTGAGCAGGCAGCGAAAGCGCTCGTCCCTCAGGGCCCAGTGGGGGAGCTCGGTGGGGTCCTTGGCCTGCGGGTCCTCCAGCCTCAGCTTCAGCTCCCTCAGGGCGGTCAGCTCCTCTGTCAGCTGCCACTGACGCGTCCTGCAGGCCTGGAGATCCAGCTCCAGGTCCAGGGAGGTACGCGTCGGCTGCTCGGCCAGGGAGGAGCGGTACGACTGCTGCGCACACGCACACGCACACACACGCACCTCAGAAACTAAATACTAAACACTCTTCCATGTGCAAGGTTGAGAGCAAATAATGAGACTGTACCTGCTTGTATCGCAGCGTTCTTCTTTCCAATGTGTTCCTGACAAAGGGCGATTTCTTTGGTAGAGTTGAGCTGTCACTGTCGCTGCGATATAACTAAAAGGGAAAACCAGTCATTTGATGTAGAGAAGGACAACAACAGCAACATTGACAACAGCCTACTGTCCACACACACAATGTTCCTTCTCATGCGTTTACACAAACTCACCCTGCAGACATACTGACTACGAGCGCCAGGAGAGAAGGTCTGAGAGCGAACGATGGTGCTGCCGCGCATGAATGGCGAGGCGTGACCCCAGCGACCCCCCCTCTCTTTGGGCCGGACTCGCACCGGTTCTGATAACAGGCCTTCCGTCATGGTGGCCTTCTCCACCTGCAACAAATCCAGAAATTAACCCGTGCCCCCGATTCTTCTTCTTATGGTGTGGGTGGATAAGATTGAGCACAGCCTTTACCTTTACTGTACACAGCTTGCTGGCTGTCTGCTCACAGCGCCCTCCGGTGGCGATGCAGACGCCCTCTGCACACAGGCCCTCTGAGAAGGGAGCCGTGAACGCTGTGCTGTTGCTGCAGCCGCTGTCCACAGACTCGGCCTGCCAACTCCTGTAAACCACACCCATGTCACTTGAACACATTCACTGGAGGCAAAAAGAAGTGCATTTCATCTACAACAAAACAGAATTTTGATATAGCTTTTAGTTAGGGAGTGAGGAGTGGCAGCGTTCGCCTAGATGTGCTGGATAAAGGATGTGCAGCCGCTGTCCCGGCGCGCCCCCTCCCTCTCTCTGCTTCTCCTCATAGTTCTCAGATTCATCTACCAACCCTTCGTAGGCTGGCTCAGGTTTGCCTCGGACCAGCTCTTAGTTATGCTGCTATAATTGCTGCTGGGGGACTTCCTCTGACACACTGAGCTCCTCTCTCTTTCCATCTGTGTGCATTCATGTCCCAGACATGCTTGTTACTAACTTAGCTCCAGGGAGCTTATTCCCAGGAGTCCTTATGTTTTCTCACCTTGCAGATTTCCTTGGATTGGGGTGGCACCTAAATTGTGGTTGCAGCTGCTGCCGTGGTCCTGATAGACTCCCTGCTGCGCCCTGCACTGCTACTACTATTAGTTCTAGTCATACTTCTATTGAGGAATTTATACTATAATTGCCACTGTTCAACATACGAACTGCTATAATTATTATGAATCATATTTCTCTGTATCCGTATCAGTGTCTCTGTGTTCCAACCGGCAGCGTCAGATGCCCACCAAGAGGGTGGGGAGGGGGGAAGGAATGTTAGGTCTTTGTAAATGATAGAGTGTGGTCTAGACCTACTCTATCTGTAAAGTGTCCTGAGATAACATAACTATGATTTGACACTATAAATAAAATTGAATTGAACTTGTGTCAAGCAGAGAATGTCGCCACCTCTCAGATGTCGCCTCCCCCGGCTCGTCCTTCTTCTCCAGCCTCTGCAGCTCCAGCTCGGCCTCCCGTTCCTCCAGATGGGTGGTGGTAGTGTTGTTGCGTGACAGCAGAGTGCACACGGTGTCCTGTAACGTCACAGAGCAAACTATCAACGCCACGCTTTGACTGTCAACATTCCTCCTCTGACAGTGGGAGTGGATGTGGGTGGGAGCTGCGGTGCGAGGGCTTGTTTGGCCTGCGAGAAGCATTCCTGTCAGTTGCTCACTTTAATGAGCTGCACACCTGAAGACTGTAGGCTAAGAGCTGCTTTGAAACAGTATGGAGAGGAATTTCTCTCAAAGGCACGGTGTGATTCACAGTTGAATGAATTTACTGCAGTCAATTAGTTATTTTTTATAGCAACACATCAGGATTGACACTTTGTTGGCTATTGTGCCAGCAAGTGGATTTAGAAGAGTCTTCTCTAACTCATAATACCTCAGAGTCAAGCCCTTTCCATTCTTATCTGAGCAGTCACAAGATGATTAAAGGGCTAGGAAAGAACTAAAGAAATCGGTTGCACAAAATTATGTTTCTGTTTCGGACTGTTGGCGAAACCATCTTTGAAGGACCTTATGCGTTTTAGCAACAAGGAAGTGCTGTGACCTATTTTATCTTTTAACTTCCTGTCTGCACAGCTCTTGTGCACACTGATGCCTTAACCTGTGATATTGGGTCACAAGAAGAATTCCTAGAGTACTAAATCATCCTTCCATGTCTGTAACTTTGGCGTGCAGTGTCTGCTGGTTGAGGACAGCTGGATGCAAGCATAACCAATTCAGACATCTCACTTCTGCAAATATTCATTATCTGCAACATAGATCAGTTTCAGTTATGACTGATGTTTATTTTTTTTATATTTACTATCTTTTGTGGCTCCATTTTAGGTTTTTAGACAAACATTCTAACACGGACGACACGGCGCTATATTATATACATTTTAAAATGATATCAGATTAGTAAACAGAATGTGCCTTTGGAACATTGGATGAATGGTTGCTGATAATAGGCAATGTAACAGCTGATACCGGAGACCACTCTTTATGGCGTCGTGCTGTTACTCGACACTGCTGTTATTTACACAACAAGCATATGACTGTGTGTTTACCATGGCTCTGAGCCTTTGCTCCTCTTCCTGGCTGTTGTGGTGTCTGCGGTGGCTGGCGCTCTTCTGTTCAGGCCTGGGCAGCTCCGCCCCGCTCAGCATCTGCACTCGCAGCCAGTGGTAAGCCATCTCTGCACTTCCCTCGCAATCAGCCAGGCTCACTTGGGCTGTGCCCTGCAACAACACACACAACATGTCGCTACTTTAATTTAGATATGAGCAGATCAGTGTAGTGCAACATGTGTTATAGAGCTGTTGGGATCATTGCTCCAGGGCCGGCTACAGTCTCCGTGGAGCCGCTCAGCCGTTCAGACCCACCAGTAGTTCCTCCTGAGCCTGAGGTCCCAGCGAGCAGACGGACAGCTGCAGCGAACACACCGCCAGGGCGTTTGCAGGGACAGGAATGCGGAAGCCTTCGTTGAAACTCATCTGGAACTGCGGCTCCAACGCCGTACAACAGTAAAACGCACAGGCCCTGCCGGTGTCCAGTGGAATCAAGTGCACCTTCACATACCTGGACACCAACGTAACAATGTTCACAATATGAGATTTCTACTTATTGATAGGAGCAAAAACGTAAGTGGGATGTGTTACCGGTCCTGGTCCTGTTAGTGCTCACCATCAACTCAGAGAACTTCACATCAAGCATGAATTTCTTGTGCCGTTAACATACCGTACATGTAGCTTACTCTAAAAACAAGTCACTGTTTTAAATGTCATCACTTTAAAGTTAGATATGATTAGATTGATGTCTGTATGGTAAATATGTAGCTGTAGCCTGCAGCCAGTTAGCATAGCAGAAAGACTAGAAACAGGCTCTGTCCAAAGGTAACAAGATCTGCCTGCCAGCACCTCTAAAGCTCACTGACTGACAGGTTACATGTATCCTGTTTGTTTGTATCCAGAAAGTGAATTATAAAAAGGACAACTTGTGGTTTTACAGGAGCTTATGTGCCAGACTAAACAAGCAAGATAATGTGTTAACTAATGAGATTCAGAGGCAGGGTTGCCAGATTTGACTGGCACCAAATCAGAAGCTCACATTTACCGGCACCGAGTGTATTTTAAACATTAGAATTAAAAATTAAAATCTCTACTTATATGAACACGTAATTTCTTTACAAGGCATTATCACAGTGATATGACCCAATAATCAAAGTTTCAGCTTTATATAATGAACAATTAGGTGTCATTAGGTTCTGTCAGTCATCAGTTCTTTGTCATTGCATTTACTGTAGAGCCGAGCAAACTCTGCGCCGTCAGTCTCAATCACATTAGTTAGAGGACAGTAAGGGCAGACTAATAGGAATGGATACAATTGGGTGAAAACAATGATTAGAGGTTGGTTCTGTGTTCCGTGTTCAGCATACAGACATTAGAAGGGATATCAATCTTCTCATCTAACTTTCGACAAAACGGTGATTATGTGTATTTCCCAAAATGTCCAATTATTGCTAATTAATCATCAGAGCTGAAAGTACTCACACTTTATAGCCGTCTCTCACAATGGACCTGTTCAAATTCTTGAGCTGTAATAGATGGAGCCGGAGAGACTGAGAACTGGACTCCCACCTGTGAAGAGGTACCGACAACAAGTGGAATACGGAGTTAGATACTAACAGGGAATAACCACGGCAACCACGTACAGTCTCCACTGACAGTTTACTCACAGCAGTCCCAGTTGGATGTGGGCGGGCTCACTCAGATCTTTCATGTAGGACACCTCATCGGACTCCTCTGGCCTGTTGGAGGAGCGACAAAACAAGCAATAAACCAACTGTTATTCTCTCTCACTGGACCTAAACTAATTCTACACTCCAGTGACCCAAACAGCATGATACGGTTTCTATTTTCTTTTAGCTATTATAAGCAATTTCTGTGTGCATGTGATATTTCTACCTTGTTTTAAGATGATTCAGATTCTACGATTTATGTCTAAGATCTAAAAAGGATATTTCTTCGTTTGTTTTTCTGCAGTGACTTGCTGGGTGATGGCAATGAATCCAGTGGTAGTAGTAGTAGTGTCGAGTACTGTACTTAAAGTACACATTTGAGGTACTTATACTTTACTTGAGTCTTTTCTTTTCATGACACTTTCTACTTCTACTCTGCAACATTTCAGAGAAAAATAGTTCTTTTTTACTCCACTACATTCATCTGTTACAGCTTTAGTTACTAGTTACTTTGCACACAAAACACATGTAGTTTATAAAATACAATGTTGTATTATAAATGAAACTACCAACAGTATAACGGCCTACAAGTCCAGCTGAAAGGATTAGCTGGTTAAACACTTGATTGATGGAACTGTTTTAATCTTTTTCCGTTTCTAAAATGTGTTTCTGCATTGAGTACTTTTACTTGTAATACTTTAAGTACATTTTCCTGATGATACTTACATACTTTGATTTGTAACAGAGTATTTTTACAGTGTGATATTAGTACTTTAACTTAAGTAAAGAATCTGAATACTTCTTCCACCACTGATTAAATCTCACTTGGACAAGAGCATACAAATACCACGACTGCCTAAAAAGTGTATTTTGGGGTGTTGCAGTTTTCCTCCTCTGTCACTAGGGGGCGCAGTTGCTCCAGAGAGCTGGGTGTTTATATTCTGTTTTAGCACAGAGAGTGTGCATGTCCTCTCACCTTCTGCCCCAGGCTTCGAACACGCCGCTGTCTGTGGCCAGAGCATCCTCCGACACACCTGCAGACACTCTCCTGGCCCTCCGACCACTTCTGTTGGCGCTGTTTCCTCTCAGAGTCACTCCTAGAGAGGGAAACACATCCAGTTAGTCAGCGTGTAGGACTCATTCTTTGGGATAAGGATCAGATCTCTTTCCGCTTGCCTGTGGAGGAGAAAGCCCCCTGAGCCCCGCTGTCTCGGTGGCTCTTGTTGTCCAGCTGGTGCACGCCGGCGGCGTTGAGCGTGTCCTCGCTGCTCAGCACGGCGGTGTGTGACAGGGGTTGGGACTGGGCCCGCAGCCCCTCTAACAGGCCGCGGCCCGCCTGCTCCATGTATTCCTCCGTCATCTGGGTGAGAGGGCAGTCCTGGGGGGCCGAGTGGTAGGGTGTGTCCATGGGAGAGCTGGGCGGTGACAGGGAGGAGAGCGAGGAGCGGGAGGAGAGCGAGGCCAGGGACTGTGGCGTGTCGTGGGAGCGTTTGCTTTTGCTCTGGGACAAGGGGTCGGAAGTGAACATGGAGCAGTCTCTGGACACAGTCTCTGGTTGCAGCAAGTAGCGGAGGTGGGGGTCTAGCGGCTCCCCAGCCACCTCGTGACGCTCGTACTGGGGGAGGCCGTAGATGTCGCTGAAGCTGATGGAGCTGAGGGAGCCACGGCTGGATGCCAGCGAGCCCCGACTGGAGGCCAGAGAGCCGCGGCTGCTGCTGGACGACACCGTCAGAGAGCTGGCCGACAGGCTGGAGACAGAGAGGAGAAGAGACACATGAGAAAAGACACAGAGAAGCACTAACAAACAGTTTAAAGCTTGGAGAAAAGCTTGTGTGTGCCGCACCTCTTCAGCTGGGAGTGAAGGTAGGTGGTGATGCGCGTCGCCTCCTCCAGCTGTCTCAGCAGAGTGTTCCTCTTCTCCTGCTGCAGGATCCTGTCATGAGGTACACGTTGAAGCAAAACAAATTCAATTAAGTTAAATAAGATAAATGAGCACTCAGACGTACACTGGGCTTATTTCTCCTCCAATTACAAGTGGATGAGGCAGTGTCCCAGTTCCATGCTACATGCTAACTGTATACAGGGTGGACTATTATGCTAATCTTTATAACATACTGTTAGTGTGCAAGAAATAAACATACCCAAATTGCAACTTAAGCCATTCTCAATACATACATACACATAGCAGTCAAAAATCAAAAGTGTACTTTTTTTTTTAAATCTATTTTCTCCGCGAGCAAATCTGGCAGAAAAAACACACTGACAATCTATTATAAGCAATATAAAGGATATATTATATAGTATATAAATTAAATAAATCTGATTCTGCTGTGCCACTCGGAGGTTGCTTCTGGGCTGAATGTGGCTACCAGTTGAATAGGCTGGGTGTATAGAGTGCATACTGACTGTTACTCGCTATACTTCATTTTGTCAGTTTTCCAGTGTGAACAAACCACATACTCTAAAACCTGCTTAGAACAAGTGCAGTATGGAACAGGGACACAACTACATTTATGACCACTACAGCATTAGCATGGTAAAGATACATGGTGCATGTGATATAAAAAGAGAAACCAACTGGCTTCTATATTCAAGCCACACACATATCAAAACCATAATAAAGTTCTACTTGTGGTGGAGAAGTTGACGGGGCAGAGGAGTTCTTGGACTCTTGGACCAAAAACTCTCATATGAAAACTACATTAAAACATAAACATAAAGTGGCCGGGTTGAATCAGTGGTAGAGCAGGCGCACATAAACATAGAGGTTTATGCCTAAATTTCAAATCTGGTGGAAAAAGGTGGAAAAGCCCCAAAAAAAAAACAGAAACATAAAAACATTTCCATAGTAGTTTTACCAAATTGAAATTCTCAGAAAACAATGAATAAAAGTACTGCGTATGTGTGTGTCATGCAGCAGCTATGCTTTTTTATGTACATACTATGCATATGCATCGTATTTTCAAAACTGACTGCTAAACATGAATGTTACAATATTTATACTGAGGTAGTAATAAGAAAATATTAACTCGACAAAAGGTCTGATAGTAATAACAGTAAAAAATTAAAATTAAAAAAACGTGTCAAGGCAAGTACAGATGTCATCCTAGAAGCCCCTCCCCCCATCCCCCCCCTCTCCCCCTGCCTGTGCCTGAGTGCAGACTGTCATCTTGCTCACCTTTGATTGGCTCCCTGGCTCTGGGAGCTGTGGGCCCTCTGCACCTCCTCGTCCAGCCGGCAGCGCTCCTCCTCTAGTTGCAGCAGCGTCTCTGGGGAGTGCTGCTGCTTGCTGACCAGGATGAGCTCCTGCAGGAGGGCCTCCTTCTCACGCAGGAGCTGCATGAAGTCCCGGTCACGGTCGGCCTCTGCCCGTCCCGACCAGCTCTCACTGTCCAGCTGTGCTAGCTGGTGCTGTATACTCTGCACCCTGAGAGCAGAGCAAGGAAGGAACAATGTAGTGCTGCATATTTGGAATTTTCTCCTTACACCTGGCACCGGGTCGACCAGCGATTGAGCCAGAGGCGGGCAAGTACATGCTGGGTCTACGTGGTTGCAAACCTTTGCTTACATAGACTTTGCTAGAGTTCAAATGTGCCTTGCACTCTCAGTGAAGTGCAAATATGTGGGTTCATATGCCATTACAGCCCTCTGCCTCAGTTCAGATGATAGACTTTATAATATACAGTCATCATCGATCAGCTTCAACATATACACACCGTCTTGTTTCTCCACTGTTTATTACAGTGGTTTAATGAACCAAATCACGGGATAAGTCACAACATGTTATTATCACATCACGTTGGCCAGTATCAATCAATCTATTCTATTTGTTATCCCATATGTAATGTTATCCCATCAGCTCCTTCTGCTTGTGCATCATTCATCA